>NW_010260680.1:0-23937 GCF_000690775.1 Eurypyga helias
AGGCAAGGAGAGGCGAGGCCAGCCCAGGCTCTCCAAACTGCGCAGCTGAAAAGGAGGCGATAGCAGGGAAGAGAAGGGTCTTGTTTTTTGCATCAGAAAGGAGAGGCCTGTAATAACTTTACCAAAATCGAAGCGTTTTCCTGTCTGGCTCCCACAAAGCTTAAATGAGCGGATTCAGAGGCAAGGGTAAGAGACACCATCACGGGCAGTGAGTCAGGCAAGGGAAGATCGTGGCTCAGGAGACACCGACTCATTTCCATCCTCCCCTACAGACATGATCTAAGGAAAGTGCTTAGACCCAGAGCCTCCAAGATAATCAATTACATGCCTATATACCAGAAAAGTCAATCAGCTTAACCCTAACCCTAGGGAAATCCTGCTATCTCCACCAGTTTCCAGTGCAAATTACAAATCTACATTCCTTTGAGGATGTGGATTTTAGTCTCCATATGTCTCACCTCCCTGGTGTTTGAGAAAAGATAACATTTCCCTAATTCTGCCAGGTATTCTGTGCAGCAGACTGGCAGGCATGCTTAATTACTCAGTCAAGGGGCACCTAAAGGAATAAATGGGAAATATCTACTCCTAAACTAACGGGAATTTGGTCTGTTCTGTAAGGACAAATAATCCTTCAAGGATTTTTGATTCTCTTGCCCATACAGACCTCTTTGGTTCCTGAGCTTTCAAAGGCTTGTGTAGCATTATTCCAAAGGTACATTTCTCTGGCTTAACACGGCTTTCTCAAAATACATCAATGGTTGTCCTGGGTAGCAAGCTCGGAGCACAACTACAGCAATGCAAGCAGTATGAGTCTGCACTCTAGCAAAACTGAAGACAAGCTATTGCCAGACTGGTATTTGCCTTCTTCATTGCTGGAGAGTTTGCAGGACAAACAGAATCAATTCCCATGCTTGCAGGTCAGGTCCAAAAGGGTCCTCATGGTTCCCTTTTCATTTCAGGACTTGGTTTGCAATGGAGCCAATACAGACATGGTTTGGCAAGAATGGCATGAACCCTGGCAGCAATTGGATGACATTCATGTGCCTTGGGATAATGCTCACTGGGACTCACTGGCAGAAATGTAACCCTGCACCAGGTTGTAAGTGCCTGACCTAAGGAAAAGCTCCAATCACCTGCAGCAGCAGGCTTTTGTATGGTCACTCTCAGAACTTTAATCATTACAGTGCCTGCTGTAAAAGCCCTGAAGTGTAGAACTAAGCTTTGAGAGCTTCTTACAGTCAAGTTTAGACCCTGACCCTGTTGGATATCTGCTGGAAGTCACTGCACTTTACTTACTATCCGCTGATGCAGAAGAACTAGTCTATGTTGCTGCTATTCAGGGAAAAGCATCTCATTTCACTCGCCTCTGAGTATCACCTTAGCTGCTATTCTTTGCTGAAAACATCAGTAGCTGGGCCAGGAGTTGCTGAGTGTCCAGCCTGTCTCATCTCACCTAAGCACAACACAACACCAAGTCTCCATCCAGCTCTCTATCCCAGACACACCACGCACCCTGTGCCGTGCTCAGCCTCACTGGCCCACAGGGCTGGAGCAGATGCTGCAGCTTGGAATGCTTCAAATACCAAAAACTCTGCTGGAGAGCCAGGTGCAGATTTCAGCCTCACTCCTATCACATGCCAACCATGTCTCCTTCACATAGGACCCTGGGTGGGTGTCATATTTTGGGAGGGAAAACAAAAAGAAAAGAAAGAATGATTCAATCAGGTCTCAATCTTCACTATAGGATGCATTTGTGAATAGAAAACAGGGCTCAGAATCTCACTACCCCTTGCCTCCTCCCCCCTCCAACTCCTAAAATGCATCTCAAAAAAAAAAAAAGTACCAAAAAAACTCCACACCTGGAAACTACCTCCAAGTGCAGAAGACACTGTTATCTTCTGAGCACCTTTTCCCACACTCCCTCCCCCCCAGCCCATCTGGAAGTCACCTGCTCTGCTACTCAGGGACAGCACACAGCAGCCCAGCACAAGCTGCTCTCAGTTTTCCACTGCAATTAGCATAGGTGTTGTTTATCTTATTTTGGAGTGACCTGGTTCCTCTGGGGAAAGCCCTGGTCTCTGATTCACTCAGAAAGACACAGCAGTTACTTTTCTCCTCTCGGCATGAAGTGACCCTGCAAGTGGTTGGGATGGATGAGCATAAGGTAAATGGGAGTCATCACCAACTAGGGACTGAGTGTGTACAGGCTCACCCCTAAAAAGAAGGAATCCTCCCCCCGAGTCCACATATAAGTCTCAGTGGCCACGTCAAAGGCTTGGGGAGCTGCTTTCCAAAACCCATAAATTCCCCACATTCCCCACACCTTGCCCACAACTCATGGACAGAAGAGTAAATCAGCCTTCTCTCAACTGGCCTACATGCAGAAAGTAAACGGACAAGAAAATTGGCAGGATCAAGGCACCCTGCACCTTTGGAGCCCAAACACATGCTCTTGGGCTTTACAGCTATGCAGCTGTCATACTCCAGGAGCTATCTCCATCTTCAGACATACGTTAGCATGCCTAGAGCATATCTACACAAGCATCTGAACTCAGATAAACTGGGTATTTCAGGAGGAGATCTCCCAGTGTCCCCACTTACTGCACTTTGGTTCACATCACAGAGTGGTCTTGGAGGATGCAACCTGGACTCCTCTCAGATGAACCTAGACTGGGATGTACATGCCAAACGAGCACACCAAATGCACTCCAACAACCAACATCCAATCCTATGCACTGTTCCTCCAAAACAGAGCTAATCCAAAGCAAAACACTCCTGGAAATGCAGATAGCACTGATGTTCTCACCCCAGTCTGGTTTACTCCACAGCGCTACTCACACAGCTCAGTGAAACTCAGAGCTACACTTTTTTGAAACTCCAGCTACACTTTGTTCTCACCTTTCTGACTGCTTTCACCTGTTTCTTTTGCCTGGTGCTTAGATGATCAGTCCTCAGAGACAATCCCTCAGCTTTTATTGCATACAACAGCTATTCAAACAGGGCCCTTAGCTCTCCCTGCCTGAAATGTCTGAATAAAGTAAAATTAATTCATTGCAGTTTTTACTGCTTCCAAACTTGCTTTCTACAGAGGTTTCCCCCATTTCACCAGAAACCATTATATTTCAGTTGCAGAAATCATTAACCCATTATGAATGGGCAATATTGGCCTGTTTTGAAGAGCTGGTCCTAGTTCATCTGCCACAATAAACAATAGCAGCAAAGCTGCTTGGCACTAGCTGCCTTCTGAGTGGCTATTCATATTCTGGTATTTGTGCACACTGCATGGTTTACGGCAGGGATTTTGCATTGTTTATTTTCTGTTCTTCTGCAGACAGTGGCATTGTTAAACAGCATGTGTCCAAGAGAATCCACCCTCTCCATGGGATCTCCTCCCAGCTATTACAGCACTTCCCAGAAACCTACTGAGCTCTGGAATAAACAAGTCTCAATGGGGGGACTGAGCCCACACCCGAGAAGTAGAGTGCCATGAAGCCTCCATAGCAATGAAAGTTACTTGGCTTTGCATGATATCTTCCTTTTGCCTAATGAAAACCCTGTGTTGTCACCCTTCCTACTGATGGTCTCTTGTCCCTTGCAGGCAAAGACAAAATAATGGACTTTTCTCCAACTTGTTCCAACTGCGGTATGGACCATGGGAGAAGATGTTTTTTCCCTCCTGACCCATAAGCTTGGGCACCCAAAGCATTTCATGCTGGACAGAAGGAGCAGGGATCAACCTTTGGTGCAGTTGAGCTGGGTGGGGGGCTGCTGGGAGTCCTCCCGGCACTAAGAAGACTCCCACATGCTCAGTTGGTTTGTTTTTCCTCACCCGTGCAAAGTTAGACCAACTGCCAGATCTGGGGACAGGAAGGAATCTCCTCCAAGTCAGATTGCAGCGACCATTGTGTAAATAACTTTTGTTTGTCTTTTATTTCCCCCCCTGCAGTTTGGGGCCTGGTACACCCTCAGTGTCATCTAGCCCTTCTCTCCTAGCAAACACCCTCTCAGCAGCACTGGGAAGTCTTTCCTGGCATTCTGCCTTGCATACGTACACTCATCTTCTGTCATGGGATACAGGGAGATGCTCTGCAACCTGTTATATTAGCAAAGGTCAGGAAGACCCTGCTGGTCTGAACATTCCTTATGCAATAAATTAAGATTATTGCAACTGATTTATTGATTCAGGCAATGCATTTCCTACTCACATTCCTTTTTTATTTTTTTCCTTCTGGTTGGCAACACATGTCCAACATTTCTGCTGTACAAACAAATCACTAGCAGTTAACACACAGGCTCACTGTGGGATCTGTAGCTGGCAATCCACCTCTCTTCTAGGCCAGAAGAGGTCTAGGCTGACAAGCAGTACGAATGATTGTTCTCCCTATGGCATGACAGGCAAGTATTCCCAAATCTTGCCATGAACCGGAGGAGAAACAATCAGTCCTGCATTTCAAGGATTTTGCCATCTGACCTTGGATTTGCTCTTTTTTGTATTGGCTTTAAACAGCTTTTACCAATCTATCTGGGTCTGCCAATGTTGCCATGTTTACAAGACATGCACATTTTGCTCCTCTTCAAAATTCATTCCCACTCTGGTCTGTACCGCACACGCAATCAAGGCAGAAGCCCTTCAGAAGCACTAAACCCAGGATTAGGTTGCATTAAAATGATAGTTCCCATATGTCCTTATAAACACCATGCCAAACTGTATTTGTACTGTATTTACATTGTGCTAACATCTACCAAATTACCAAGCCAGCAGGAGAACATACACCCATTCTCCTTTCTAAACAAGGCTTATAGCCTGGGTGAGCATCTAACATTTTTTTTAAAAAAAAGAGCAACATGCATGAAAAAAAGAAAAGAATTATCATACTCTTGGCCTGAAGTTTCATATTACTTGCCAGAACTAAAACATCTGCATCCTGTGGTATCAGGCTACTTGGGGACTTTGTTAATTCAGAGGCAGATAGAGTCTCAGATGGGATTACCCCTGGGAGAGCTTCCTGTTCTCCTGACATTTCACATGGTTCAAGAGAAGAGAATTTAAGCTACCATGACTAAATTCTTTCTCTCCTTTGCACTTGAGTTTAATTTCAGGCACACAGTTCTCCAAAACATGGAACCAGGTCCCTTAATAAAAGCAGAGGATCTGAAAACTACATTCTGGAAAGTTCCTTTCATATCCAGGCATTATTTTCTGGCTAGCAGCTTTTCAATCTTCCTTGGACTAGGGGTTTTTTCATAGTCAGTGGCTAAATCAATCTCAAAGCTTGTATCAGGAGACCCTCACTGTAGTTTTTCAGCTGAGGACCAAACGTGACGTTCACCCTCTGGGGAGATACAGGAAGTCAAAAGTGCCACACGGATCAGAGCAGGGATCTGTTAAACCTGTCCCTCCCTAACAGCAGATGAGCAACAAAGTAAGTTCTACACCTCCTGCTCAAGGTCATGAAATCTTTTCCTGGCCTGATGAACTGGGCAATAGATAATATTTTTAGGCAAAAAGCTGGGACCTTTCCTTTTAATCTGAATGGTTACAGGCAATACCTCTTATTGCTTATAGCTGTAATCAGTAAGATTCATTCCAAGACCTCTGTGAGATATCTCCAGTACTACAGCAAACCAGATCACCTAGCTCAGATGTGAAGCAAAGGCTGAAGCCAGGATACATGGAGTTACCTGTCCCTTAGAGGTAGGTGTTACAGCTTTGCTGTGCTGTAGGTTCAGGGGAATCATGATTGCCTCTTCCAGTATAAAGAGATGTTCAGTAGGATTTTAGAAGCAAAGCACATCAGTGTCCAGACCACTCAGAGCTGAAAACGGGAAACCATAATGGGAAGCAAACCTGAACCAGACCAGAGGCTGAGGACAAGCAGCTCAATGGGTGACACTGAGACCTGTTGCACAGACAAGTTGCATGACCTCAGAGCACTGGTATGCAAGAGGGTTCCACTGCCATGAGACCCCTCAAGCAGGCTTTGATCACAGACTATTTTTCTGGCTGTTTACTCAAAAGACAACACACTCTCCAGCCTCCCTTGTGCAGCTCACTGGACAATGGTAGCTTTCAGTCTACTGTCTTGGGCTTGATCTAAATGGACAGGCAGAAGGGATCAAAAACCTTCTAAAGTGTTGCTCTACTGTCTATATTAAACCATTAACACCAGACTGGATGAGTGGCCACAGGGCTTGATTCCTCGTGCACTGACTCTATGTCTCATTGTGGATGTATGAAAGTACAAATTCAAATGAATTTGTCATAGTCTGAGTACTAGCTTAGAGCTACAGTATTGATGGTGGAAGACAAAGCACAATGTTTGGAATTCATCATACATGCCTTACTATACCTTTCTACTTATTCTTCCCATTTGAGACATTCGTCAGATCTAGACCAAAAGGAACACAGATCCCTTTTTTCAGGCCAACAGAATTAGAGGAGGTGATTTTCAGATACTTCACTTTTGAACTCCACATACATTTGGTAGACAGTGCAAGTGGAAAGCTTTGTAATTAGGAACTTAGGAACTCCCTTTGTTTTTTATGCCCAGATGGTCATATCCGACTCTCAAGGCAGCCATATTTTACACAGCATTTTGGATTATCTCTGCAGGCAAGTTCATGCTCAAGTCTTGAATTTCAACCAGGATTTTGTCCTAGTTTTTAAATTGTGATGGTGATGCCAGTACACTTTTCACTTTGCTCTTGTAGCAGCAGCATACACTGACTGTACAGGGTGAGCAGAGGCAAGAAAGGTTTAAGAAAGGAAGAGAAGGTTTTAATCATGTCTATCAGTGTTAAACAAAAAAAGATAACTCATTTTGTCAGGAATCTATATCAAGACATGGTTGTTTTGTGCTACTTCAGGGTTGAACTGAAAACATATATGGGAAGATGCCCTTCACTTATCCCAGCGCCTTTCCTCTCGTTTCTTTGAGGAACTCAATATGATAAAAAAATGGATCACCACAGGTACAGGTAAGACACACACATCCAGACAGCCCCTGGCATGCAAGGTGGACTGGCTGCATTTCTAAGAACCAATTCACCCATTCTGCAAGGGAGGAAGCAAGGCACAAGAATTTGTCTGTGGTCCATAACTTATTTATAGCCACAACTGCAGTTAAAGCTCAGGTCTTACTGGCCACTAGGAAAGCACAGTCTGAGCTCCAGCCATCTGGTTGAGGCTTAGGCAGTCTCAGTCTCTGCCAGCTCCTGAACTTTAAAGAAAATAGTGTTGTTCTTTTTCCTTCCCTTAAAGCTCCTCCTGAGCCTAGATTTAAGTGCCTAACAGTAACATTTCCAAAATGCCTCAGTGATTTGGGAACACAAGTCACAGTAATTTCATGCAGACACTGTGGTGAAGACTGACCACTGACCAACTCCTAGTATGGAAAAATTTTGGCCGCCATCATTCTGAAGGATGGTAGGAAAAGGGCTAGTCTCCAGAGATCCTCAGTACAGCCTTTGAAAAACATCTTACTAATACTTTGTCATGCACAGCGTCAATGCTAGAGTTGCTAGAACTCACTCCTCTGGGATATAAATTCTTTTCCCCAGAATTATATTTAAACTATATAGTCATTGTTTTTGAGCACAGTTCAAGACATTCCTTTTCCCTTAACATAAATGCCTGTTCAACCAAAAATTAAGAACTGTAAGAACTCTGAAGGTCTTTTAATAAGTGACACAAACTGTATGTGAAGGAATGCAATACACTGATCTTGAAAACAGGGAATGTCCACTACACAAACTATAGATTTCAGTTAGGGTAACAGAAGATTTAGACTGGAATTTACCTGTGTCTTTTGTTACTAACATCTTTCTTAATATTGGGGTGAGTCCACTTTTCTTAACATCTACCTTGTTGCCCTTTCTACATCATCTGAAAAAACCCACTGTCTTGCCAGAGCATTGGTCAGATCTTTCAGCTGAAAGGGCCAACCAAGGAGTTGTAAAATGCTGGCATTTAATTTCTGTGTATAAGAGAAATCTCATCCCTCCGTCTTCTACAAAAGCTTTGGGAAATGCTTCAAGACCAGTATTTGCTGCTAGCAGAAGCCTTATTCCACATAACCTCCCAGGGGAAGTCTCAACAAGAGGAAAGGCTCTCCAAGACAAAGATCTCTTCCAACCAGCTGGAAAACATGCCTTCATTAATCTACTCAAGATACTGGGAATTTTGCAGAGCTATGCTACAGATTTGTGCAATACCTCATATTACAGATCTCTGGTGCCCAAAGACAATGTGAAAGAAGGGATGGGTGGGAGAAGCAGCCTACAATGGAGACTTCTAATTTCTGGTCTACATCCGACACTCTTATTAGAGCATCACAGGGTAGATCAGGACTCCTGAGCACTGTGTAGCTGCTGCATCCAGGGATGAGAGAGCACTCAGCTTCTTGGTCTGCCACTGCCCATACACGTCTTGCCCATTCAGAGAGTGGTGCAGGTAAAAGCTCTTGTTATGCCCTCACTGTCCATCACAGGCAGCATCTGTCAGCCCTAACTAGTCACTCTCAAGCACACAGAGGTGGCCTCTGCCCAAAGCAGCTCACAGTCCTGATGACAGAGAAAGGTAACACAAGTGCCCAATGTCACACACCAGTTCAAAGCTAAGAAGAGGGCCCAGGAGCCCTGCTTTGCAATCCAAGACCTTATCCCCTTCACCCACATGCTTGCTAGCACCAGCTGACAGCACATGAACTGTCTGCTCAGTAAAGAAAGGACCTTAGCATCTCTGAGATAAAGGCAAAAAAATAAAAGATTACATGGAGCATAAAAATAAATGGTCACAGAAGACTGGATTGGCAAGGACTCCACGCCAGCTGAGCAGCTCTAACATCTGGGAACCACAAGTGCCTCAGATCACGGGCTCCCAGACATGCACTCAAAGCCACGGACAAAATGTTTCAAAGCAAAAGGTAAGGTGGGGGCAAGGCTGGATTTAGTTACTGGCAGCATCCAAACATGTGCTGACAGAGGGGGCCAGGAAACAAAGCCAGTTGGAGAGGACAGCCAGTTACTGCTCAGCAGGCAGGTAGGGAGCTATCTCACAGCACATCATTCACTTCCATCAGGGCCTCAGCTCCTCTGTTAGCACGGCCAGGCTTGCTGCAGGGAGCTAGTAGTGACCATCAGTTAACTACACCAAAGCTGCTCTCCCCAAGCTACTAAACCACAGTCCTTCCCCAGCACTAGAAACACAACAGCATAGCTTCCCTACCCTCCACCACCTTCAAAAAGAAGCAGGAAGAGGTGGCATCATCAGTGTTGCCTTTGTCGATGGGTTGGACTTTGGCATCGCCTGTTCCCTGCTCCTCACCAAGAGCACCTTGGAAACAGTGACCAGGCATAAGACTGGGGCTAGCACAGCCATGGGCCCTCTTGAAAGACAAGGTACCAACATCAGGAATAAGAACTACAGCTATTTTACTTTCCACACACGAAAACACCATGTTAGAAAATTATCTGGAAAACAAGAAAAAAATCTCCAGCTTTTTCTGCTCCTTAAAAACTGCCAACAGTTCCCAGACAGGGAAAGGTGAGTGGAGGGTCAAACACCAAAAATCCCAAATAACTTGAATGACAGATATACATTTTGGCACACAAATTACCTTTCCAGACAGCTTCTGCGAGGCCTAAGCAGCTTAACAAGCATGTGAAGACCAAGAAAATTTCAAGTGTCAATGAACTGTGCTGCTCTGAATTAGGTCAAGCTTTCCTAGCCTGGCTACTTCCATTATCCCTGATTTCAGCTTCGCCTGCAGCCCATCACCGAAAGCTTCCATCATGCTGCTCGTTTACCTGCAAGGGAAGATGGCTTTGTGATCAGATATCGGTTTAGGCTTCAGACAGGCTGGGGTCAGCTCCTGTCCCAGGCCACGACTTTCTCCCCGTGGTCATCCCACACCTCCACTTGTATAGGCTTGCAGTAAATACATTCACAATCTACAGTGGCTCAGTTATGACAAGGGCCATAAGAAAAAGAGCTAGGAATACATCAGTCTGCAAATCTCTCTCTTCCTCCCTATTTTGCCCCAGGCTCATGTTTTGTTTTGTTTTTTCCCCCTCTCTCCTTCCTGGGAATTGTGATGAAGGAGGGTGGAGTGGCTCAGGCTATGTACAAATATTCAGACAGTCTCTTGGCAATAAATGGATCTCAGTCAGTTCTATTATCTGTCTGGCTGTGGCTCCTATTATCTGCTGTGAATTGTAGCAGCGATCTCTGGAACAGCATTCAGGCACCATCATTACTAACTTCCACACCCTCCAAAGACCACACTGTAACAAGGCATGCTGGATAATACTTGCCATAGAAGAGGGAACATAAAGGATTCAAGCTATGACTAACACAGTAAAAGGCTCTGCATGGGGCTTTACATTCATTGACCCTGGTTTGTTATTAAAGAAAATTCTAGGTTCAAAACCTAGACCTGCATTTTATACAGCACATCAGATGATTTACACAAAGAGCTGATTTCCTCCTGTTCTTGCTCACTCCCCCACCCAATCCTAAAACTTCATGGAAGACTTAAGAGAGTAGGGAAGGTACAGCACAGATCTGCCTGAAGCTTACCATCCCCATGTGCCCAAAAAAGCTCCTGGGAGCCCACAATGTACCACAAACAGGGACACCGCAGGGAGCATCCAGCAGCTCATGGCTGGAAGCCTCCAAAGCAGCACTCAGATGGCTCCTTGTTAGGAATGGGAATTTTGGGATCCAAACCCACATCTGACTTCGTGTTTTTTACAAGCCCTCCAGTTCATTTGGGGCCCATCTACAAAGCCTAGATTGAAATCTAATATCCCTCCTCAGGGTAGGATGAGGGTTTTAAGAGAAAACTGCTTAGGTCTCCCTCCCATAGCCAGCAAGGCAAGGCCACAAACATTAACTCCACCAAAGCTCATTTTCTTATGGGTTTCTACCTGGCAATGGATTGGTTTCAGCCTCCCAAGTGCAGAACAGGGGCTTTCCTGAAACCAGGACACTTCAAAAGCCTCCCTTCTCTTGAACAGCTTCCCTGATGCTTTTCTCACTTGGACACCTATTTCATAGCAGAGCTTAATATCTGACTATTACCCTTCATTCAGCATGGCTGAAAAATTAGTCATCAACCCAAAAAGTTATTAGGAAACACTTGATACTATGATTGCTTTCCTGTGGAATGAAGGAAAGGGAAGAGGTGGGGGAGGGAAGGTGGGTGAACCCTTGCACTTACAGTCAGGAAGGCTTTCCTTTCCTAGCACAGCTTTCCCATGGACTTCAACCCACAGAAGGGCACCCAAGATCCCAGCTTGGCACTGCTAATAGCCCAGAGGCTACTGGCAGAGACTGCCTTAAATAGAGCTCCCTGGAGCCATCTCTCCAGGCAGCACCACCCATGGCTAATGCAATCCAGCTGACAGTCTTTTATCTCCTGGCAATTGCTCACAACCCTCAGCTGGGAAACACAGCCGGGTGCTTCACCCGTAGGCATTGGGGTGCAGGAGTGGGGCTGGCTGCTGTCCCTGCAGACCAGCATAGGGATGGGTGAGCAGCTGGCTCTGAAGCATCTTGCCATGGGCTGTGACACCTCAGGAAGGGCTGGAGGTGAGGGAAGGAGCACAAGGGGTGAGCTCCACAGGGCCCACTCAGGTCAGGGACTTGCAGCTGCTGCCACCAGCAATGTCTCTTGTCAAGTCTGTGTGTCCCCACAAGAAGACACTTAGTCAAAGTGGCCCAGTGCTGTTCTGCATCCTCAGATAGCTTTTGGCCACCCCAAACTGCTGTCACAAGCCACCCTCTGCTCTTGGCACCACTCCTACCCAACACCCTGGGAGCACCTCCAGCTCTGTGGATGGCGAGATCTGCAAACCTGAGCTGGAGACAGGGAATGGCACTGGAAGAAGAGTTACTCTGTGAAGGGGTGGGGGAAAAGTGGGAGCCCTGAAAGAGGCTGCATGGGATTGACCACAATCACTAAAAGCGTGGAAGAACAGAGTGTTACACCTCTTCAGAGCCAGTTTCGCACCATGCACAATCTAACTCGAGTCATCTCAAAAGCCAGGGTGGAGGGAGAAATAACCTGTTGATGAAAACCAAGAACCAACAGCCTGGAAAAGATGGCATCTCCTCAGGCAAGAGGTTTTGTGAGGCAGAGCACAGCCATTGTATCTACCCACTCAACCCCACTGCCCTACAGCTGGAAAGACATTTGCGGGGAACGGGCTGCCGCTGGCTAATAGCCCTCATGCCCACAGCAGGGCTGGCTGGAGCTGGCACTCTAAAAAGCTGCATTTTAAGTGGCTTTCTGGCAGGCAGTGCTAAACATTTGCAGAAGACGTTTTGAGAAGGGAACAAAGAAAAAAAAAGAAAAAGAAAGATTCCCCCTATTTTTATGGTAATAAAGACATATTTGATTTGTATACAGTTTATATGCTTCATAAAAATGCTAATTACTCTTCCGAACAGAGGAGAAATGGAGAAATTTTTTGCATCCCACCCTTCCCCCTGCACTACCCTTTATACTTTTATGACGCAGCATTTATTTAAGTCGGAATCGTGCCCAGCTCGCTCTGCCTTTCGCACGGCGCATCCTCCCCTCCCTTCCCACTCGTAAAAAAAAAATAATAATAACTTGCAAATTTATTTCGGTGGAAATTTGGAAAAACATTATGAGGAAAAAACCAAAAGCCTCCAGACATAAAACACACGAGGACTCCAACACTGCCCCCACCTCCCCTTCCACAACTTTTTCCTTTGGTGCATACATTTTTCCAAGGTCACCTCGGAGGCTTTTCCTAGTTGGCTATTAAAACAAAAAAAACGCCTGCCCCAAGAATCACATGAAGCCATCGCTGTGGCTTGGACTGCTTCCCTGTGTATGTATGCCACGGGAGAAGTGGGGTGTGGGGGGGCAGCTGATATTTTTCCAATACTTTTTCTCTCACCAGAGGAGGAGGATGAAGAAGGAGTGATGAGTGAGGTTCCGTTTTGTCCGGCAGCATGAGTCACTCAGCAGCAGTTTCCGATACACACTTTTTTTTTTCTTTCCATTACAGAATTTGGTGTCATTTATTCCTTCTTCCTCCTCCTCAAGAAAAGGAAAGAAAAAAAATCCCGCTACCGTTATGTTTAATTTATTCTGGGAACTTGTTTGAGGACCCACCAAACGTGGTGGGGGAAGGGTGATTTGAAACACAATCCAAAACATAATCGCCTCTGGAAGCTTTTAAAGAGACTCCTTTAAGGCTGTGCCAAACCTTAAAGAAGGAAAATACTTCCACTAAATCCCTCCCACCATGAATGGGATCCTGTATGTCTGAGGCTGTTTATTGGCTGGGTGTTTTTGGGTTGTTGGTTGGTTTGGTGTTTTTTTTTTTTTTTATATCAAAGATGTTACTCTTTCAAAAAGGGTCTGGGCTCTGTGGCTTTTCGGCAGGCAGTGAATTCTTGCTCCTGGGGCATGCAGTGATCTGACACAGCCCTCCCCCATGCTGGGTCGGGTTCTCATGCGAAGATCTGGCTCCTGGTGCCTGAGCTGTTGTTTTTTTCTGGAAGCTGGTTTTTTCCCCTCTTCACCCTTTAAAAGCAAAACGAAACAGAACTAAGCCCTTAAAAAAAAAAAAAAGGGCGAACAGGAAAGCCAAGCTCCACAGGGCCCAGAAACCCAGTGTGGCCTCCCCTGCTCCTGAAATATCCCCATCGTCTGGAGGCGAGGGGTGGTGCTGCCCGCGCACCCTCCACCAGCTCCTCCAGCGCCAGGAGGTGAGGCGGGAGAAGGGCCCATCAACAGGCAGAGAATGTGCGCAGCCCATCACCGTCGCAGCCAACACCACCCAACCAGCAGTTCTGTGAACAACATATGGACAGGCATGGCCACGTTGCCTCTTACCTCCCCCCAGAGTAACCCCCTTCAGTCTTGCTCAAGATCTCAAACGAGAAAACATGAGCTGTCCCTCTGCAGCGACTCCCCTGTGATGGAGTTGGAACGGGATTTAAATGGTGGTATTACCCATCCCAGCGCTAAACCCATCTCCTGCGCTGGCAGAGGGCAAGGATGATTGCAGGGTTCATCTATTTATTTTGACGGAAGAGTATTTCAGGGAGCTCTGGAAGCACTGTTATATTTTACCTGGAGCAGGAGGTCCTGCTGCCCTGTAGCTCTTTCCTTCCAGCTATCCTTAAACCCAGGTCTGGAAATGCACACCACTGTCGTTTCCTACTTGCAATGAATGGCATTAATTCAGCCCCACAGCCTGTGCAGTATTTAATCCTGACTGTTTATTCTTTCAGATGCCACATTTAGCTTCTGCTCCTCTGCCCGTGTCCCGGTCTCAGCTCCACCAGTCCGCTCTGTGCAGAGAAAGTAAACAGGAAAACTCAGCAGCAGGGGAAGGCAGCGCTCTTGGAGCCGCAGTCTCCTTCCCAAGTTCAAAAGGCATGGGGAGAAGGCTGCAGGGAAAATGACTGGAAATTTGGTTGGAGTGAACCCTGTTTTGTCTGAATCCGGGCACACACTGGAGCCAAAGAGGGGACCTGTCTCCACTGACGAGGAAGTCAGGGTCCTCGAGTCATCCTGCCCACAGCAGCCTCATTCTTCACATGCCACGAGCAACTTCTGCATTTCATCTCTCCCAAAACTGGTAAGGCCCATCCTCGTACCAGTGACTCTTCTTCTAATACAGACTGAAAAGCCAGACAGGAACCCTGGCACCCTGATGGTGTTTTTCATTTATTAATATGCTTCTCATAAGGGACAGCTGCAGTTCAAATATTTTATCACTGTTTCTCCTCCTTCCCCAGAGGAGCATGTGCTCTTGGACTGCACTGGCAGCTACGCGCAAGTGGCTGCAGCAGAAGGAAGCTGGCTGCAGCCGCACCTTTCCTCTCTGGGTGCTGGGTGACTCCGGAGAGCGTTTTTCCCGGCCAGCTCACAGAGTACCCCAGGTCGCCGTGTGTCCCTGGCCAGGCTTTGTGCCATACTGACCACTGACTCGCTCTTTTCTGCTTGGCCACCCTTAAAAGAGTTGGCTGTTCGGGGCCCCATAGCAATCTCTGAGACCCCACGAGAAATACTCCCACTCAGTCCTGATTTCCTGTTTACAATGATGTTTTGGGATGTGCTTCCAAGCCAGTGTTTAATCCTTTCACTCTGCCACACTGATTTTGAATCATTCTAGTTGGAGTGTTATGAGTACCAAGACAAATATTTTTCATGAGTCTCAAACCACAAGTATCTTTATTGACCCTATTTTTAATTTCATCACAAATAATCCCAAGTTTAGCTTGACAGCATCCATCTTCCACAAGGTACCAGAGGCCTTTTGATTAAGAACCAGACTCATGAAAACAGCCACTTAACGGGATTTCAAGGCAGCTCTGAAAGGAATAGGTTCAGACCTTCTACCCACAGTAAAAAAGGCTCATAACCCCTTCCAGGAACGCAACACAAACTCTTCTGAAAGAAAACTGCTCATCCAGCTTTACATTTCTTATGCATTAGGTTTCAGTAGCTGCCCAAACATGATTGGCATTTCCCAAACACACACCAACATTATTTATTAAAGGAAATGGGAGCCTCCTCCCTGAAGAGCCAGTGGGTCCTCAGCCTAAACAGAGCATAACCCGAGCAAAATCCAGAGCAGATGAGTACTGTGGAGTCGAGCACTGCCCCATCCATCTACAAGTTTGTGGTTATTTGCAGCTCAAGACAAGTTCAATGCGAACTGAAGGGCCAGTTCTCTACATGCAGGAATACCGTGGGATTTTCTGTACAGGCAACTTGCAGCAGAAAGCTCCATGTATGTTTTGTCCCCATTTGACAAAGGTTGTGATTCATAGCTCCAGCGTGACCCAGCAGAATGTGTTTTTTGACTTTGTGGAGGAACCCAATTTAAACATTGTAAGTTAAAGGGAAGAAAAAGAAGCCAACCTCGCATCAGGTTTTGTGTGCCAAACCTCACCGTATAGACATGTGCAATTATGGAACTTCCCAAAATATGTTTTTGCTAGAAAGAGAAATGGATAAAGGTTACACGGGACTCCGAAGAGTCTCAAGAAAGGATGCAGGATCTTAACCAAGCAACCCACTGAGTGGGGAAAGAAGACCACAGTGCTTTGTTTCAGGTGGCAGTCAAATTCAGAGCTCTCAAATATGTACGATAACGGAGGTATCCACACACAGTGCGTGCCAGCATGGCTTTTTTAAGCACTGATTGTCCCTGGAGGCAGCGGGCCATATGTCTCATGCTGTAGATCTGGTGTTACTGGCATAAACCCGCTCATTCATTCCCAGGGAAAAAATACAATTTTTTTACAGCAGGGTGTTCTAATCTAAACTTCTCTGGCCTCCTCCTAAAATGTCAGCACTTCTGGTCAACTGCTCAGTATCACCGAGAGGGAGCTGGAACTTCTCCCAGCGCAAGCGCCCACATCTCACCCCCCGCGGGGCCCTGGGACTGGCAGGGTTTCTTCAGCCTTCATTGCGTTCCGATGTGCTCACTCATACAGTTGTTTGTGACCTTTTTTAAGGGTGGTTTTTATTCTTTTTTTTTTTTTTTTAACCCTGATCCTCATGAACCCTAATTACGAATCCAAGGTCATTATCAGCGATGTCAATTATACAGTGGCTGAGCAGCTGCTCCCCCTGTTGCTGGCCTAATAGTGCCATGTTGAAGTAGACAGCAGAATTTCTTGTGCCATTTAAAATTTGCTATATCATGAGTTTCCTTTCAATTGCAAAAGCAGAAAAACAGCTTGAGTACTTTTCCTCCTACATCTTTACTTCAAGCTGCTTTTACAGTCCTCAGTACATCCTTCAGCATCTCCTGCCTTAAATACATATCCCAAGGGGAATAAAGGGGACTTTAACAAAGAACAATTTTTCCCAGATGGTACCCAAAGTCATCTACAAACACAGAGATAGGAACTGCTTTAAAATAAACGCTATTGGAGATTTTTAGCTGTGGGAGTGTGGGGCATGTGGCCATTCACATGTTACGAAGCGCTGTACTCAGTACTAAAATACAACTACTTCGGGGTGAGACCTCGGAGGCAGCTTACTGGTGCAGAGCAGCAACAGATAACGTTTGACTGCAGGAAACAGAGCAGTGTTTAGCATGTGACTGAAATGAAAGGGGGCCTTTCTTCACCTTGATGTATTTTATAACAGTTTAGATAACTAGAGGGAGGTAGCCCCAACAGCAAACTATCACAGTTATCAGCGATTTCCTCTTCTGTGCGTGGGGTGAGGAGTGTGGTGTGCCACATCCCACCACATGGGAAGTGTTAACAAGCACTGACTTTTTCATAGCAGGCATATAGCTAGCAAATATCAGAAGAGGCTTAACTCTTCCCCTTTCACATAATTCGCTTATTTTTTCTTTCTTTCTTCATCTTAAAAGATGAAAGAAGGTAGCGGGATTCACACGGGGTGACCTCCTCTGTGACTTCCCTTGCAAGGTGACAAACACCAGCACCACAGGGAAACACCCACTTGCCAAATCTGAAGTTTGTGGAGGAATCTGCTTCAGAGCCTCTTATGTGAAGCAATACGTCATACATGACGTCAACATGACGTCATACAAGGGAACACGGCTGTCTTTTAATCTGCACATCAGATGTTCATAAACAGATATCTCTTCTGCTGAAGAGCTACTGGCCTCCTCTTCCCCCACCCTCCACACTTCCCATTCCCAATTTCTACCTTGCAAAACTCCTGCTGGGGCCTGAGACTAAAGTTGGGCTCTTCCTTACTATTATCCCCAGCAAAGAAAACCTACGGCCAATTTATCATCTTGCTGATGCTTGCACAATCCTGTCTCTGTCTCTCTCTTTGCTGTGCCCCCTCCTAATGTACTAATGAGGATAGAAAGCAAATTTAAAAAACCTCGCCGTTGTCAGTGCAGCCAGCAGCTATGACTCAGAACACACAGAGGCTGCAGATCTGGTGAATAAGATGGAGCTTTTTCTCCCCACACACCCCTCCTTTTCTTTATTTTTTAAAAATAGTCACATTAGAGAATAGAAAAACTCCAAAGAATTTTACTCTTTCTTGGAATTACTATACAATTAAGGCTGTCTGCTGCAGCCACCTTTTTGGCTAACTCTAGTGGTAGATGAGCTTCTCCATACTGCCAGTTTTGCGTGGTCTAAGCAGCTCCAGAAGCTCAAACACCTCCCCAAAGACCTTAGGGTTTGCACATCTGGGCTTTAACCATGTGAGATCCAGAACCCTTGATGTCTTCAGACATTGAGAACTTCCTGCTTAGGCCAGGAGGGTGCTGTCAAAATAGCCTTTACTGAGTGACTCAGTGCTGCTTTCAGCCCCTGCCAGAAGCCAAGTACAGAGGCATGAGGAAAACAAACAGAAGTCACTGAAGCATTTCAGAGTTTTCAGAAAAGTTTAGTTCATCTTTAATTCCAGTAAAGCTCAGAGAAGGATGAAGCAGAAAAACATTTCCTAACCAAATTCCCCATGCAAAGGCTCTTAGTAGACAAGCATGTGTAAATTTTACAACACTATTGCATTCCTGGTCAGGACCTGCAATGTTCCACATCCAGATGATGGGAAAGACAATGCACATACAGAACACATGGAAAAACGCCCCGTAGATACCAGCTCAGGTTTTGCCCTCAGCTCTACTCCCACAGCCAACAAAATTCCCTGGAACTGCATAACTGTTTCAGAGCAGAATTCAGCCTCTTCTTGTTGTTGTTGTTTTTGAAGTGATACAACCACTTTACGGATGAGCCTGGCAGACACCAAAGGCTGCACGCACACAACCACGCTTGCTGGGAACTCCCCCCCAGGAATGCTCAGCTTGGAGCTGGCCAGCTTTTCATACAATTCAAACAGTAGAGTATCAGTTTTGAAAACAAAATAATCCAAATATATTTAAGTCTGAAAAACAAACCTAAATTTGCCTAAAGTTAAACAACTTAAACACCGGACATACTTCCTATCTTGGCTCTGTATTCATGCACGCCTTCGTAGGTTGGTTGTGATTAACATCAGTTCGATGCTGAGGAAAGGGAACCATCAGATACATCATCAGCTGCCTCCCTCCTGCCTCCCCCCAGAAAAAGTACGACAGCTCAAAGTAGGAGAGCAAAGCACTAACACAGTCACCCCCCAAGCTTGTGATAATGCCACAATGGAAAATAGTACGACAAAATATATGCCACATAAAAAATTAATTTAACCTAATCTGGGCCAAAGAACACTGAAATATCTTCTTCATGACAGTAATGTTATTTCATAACATCGCTGAACAGCAGAGGGAAGTTCAAGTCCCTGAGAGTACTGCTACAATGATATTATTTTAACTTTAACCTTTTAAAATTTATTTTAAATATAACTGTCTACTTCATGGGGTTTATGACGCTGTGATCTGGAATAATTCAGCCAGCCTACTATTTATTTTTAAACTGTGCATTTCGTATACATGTATATGCACAAACTCACACCCATCTTAATAGGAATTGCCTAGCCTTTAGAACTACCAAGAAAGCTACACACACCCATACATGGAGCTCCAGCCTACACACCCCACCAGAAAGCAGGTCCTGCAGCTGGACGCAGCTACAGCGCCTATGGCCACATCCGATCCCAGGGTCCGGACATGTCGCAGCCCCCCTCCTCCCATCAACTCCCCAACACCGTAACATCACTCGGCACACACAGCTGCAGAGGAAAGGCGGTCACTGCCCCTCGGCAGACTTATCTTGATCGATAGCCTATCTGCAGGCTGGTTAATCCTAACAGACAGTAACCCATGATAATGTACCACCTCAAGAGCAAGCTGCTGTCTTTAAACACAGCTGTGCACAGGGTGTCTCTGAATTTCAGCAGTACAGCAAATCTCAGATGCTGTTTTGTTCCATCTTTACAGTTATTCAGAGCAGAAGCAGCATTTATTTTCCCCACATTATTAAAAAATTTAAAGTCTCTTATTATTCAAACTAGATAAAAAAGCAACTTACAAGTTCTCTGAAAAACCTACGACATGCAAAGTCCAAAGGTTACAAATTTAAGGAAATTATTCGGCTATCTCATTATGCAGGACAAAAGGAGTTAACTCCAGCTTTTCACACAAAATAGAGCCTCTGATTCATCACTACACCAACTGACTAGCACAGTAAGACCCATTCAGGCAGTTTCTAACAGACTACAGAACCCAAACCAGTCAGCAATGTTAGACCAAAGCCCTGTGCTTCAGGGAGTGATTCTGGCCCAGCCATAAAACAGCAACTGCAAGTTCTTCAGTCGGTGTTTGTAAGGTCAAACTCCCCTCATCAAACTCACTGGAGGCCCAGAAGACAACTTCAATGCATTCTCCCAATTAAAGAGCTCGTTTGGATCTAATACGACATTTATTGACTCCTGGGCCTGTATTGATTCTGAATAGTCTACAGCTAAGGTTTAGTAAATGCCTTGGAGATAAATCAGCATGCAGGTAATATACTGCAGATCACATAAGCAAACATTACTTAATTATATTCCTATTAATATATCGAGTCTGTAATGAATTTTTGAGGCATTTAATTATCAATTTGACAAGATAATCTGGGGTTAGTTAATGATGGACCAGTAAATTGTTAAAAAAATACAGACACTTAATAAGTCTCCTAACTGACACTGAATTAACTTGCTTTAGCTGTCTGGTTAAATAGACAGCAGTTAATTACAGAGTGCTTAAACAGTCTCACAATTTTAATATATGACCCCCTTTGCTGTGCAGTAACAATGCAGCAGGAGACACGGGGCTTTCTCCATGTATTTCCTTCAGATGGCTGAATCGCTGATGCAACCACTTTGTCTTCAGTGAGAGGCAACAGCTAGGCCTTATTAACAAAGGCAGTGGGACGCTCCCTCTCTTCAGTGATCAGAAATCATGGCTGTGTTCTAGTCCCTGCAGGATTAGCAGCTAAAGGGGACCTTCATACTCCTAGGAGAGGTAACACTTTGGAAATGGAAGCAGTCACCATGGAGCTCCAAGGGTCCCTGGACAGGCAGAGACACCCGCTAGCCATCCTAGTTAGCCATGCATATCTGAATCTTACTGTCTAGATATTCACGTATATCCAAGAAATGCGTTACCCAGTGCCGAAACACAGCTCCCTCTTTGGATAAAATCTGACGCTTCACTGCAACGACTGGTTCAGCACTGACTCATACGAAGATGATCACTTCCATAGTGTTTTGGGAGCATTAAAAAAAAAGAAAAGAAAAAAAGCGACAAATGAGCCAGCAAAGGCAGCAGCAGAGACAAGCATTGAGTTCATCCCAGAGGTTAAGGAACGAGGGTAACAAACACCAGTAGCTGTGACACCTTCTCTAGGAATAGCCTCAAGCTGCACGGAGGAAGTGCAGCTTCCTGGAGCTGGGGAAGTCTTGGCAATGGTCGGTTTGAAATGTAAAACACTGCTGATAGTCCCTGGTTGCACATGAATAAAACATTGTAGATCCTTAATCAGCTGCAGAAACCACATGCAGGTCCTTTAAGAAAAAGAAGTTTCAAGAAGTAGAAGCAATGTTGTTTGACTACTGGAGTTCAGAGGCCCCCAGTCATCAGTCTCTTCTATCATCAGCTTAAAGAGAAAATTTCAAGTGCTGGTTCTTTTAATTTATTTACTTTGGGGAGCCTTTAAGGATCAAGCTTTTTTCCTCAGTAATTATGCAGCCTAAAACCCCTTTCTCCAAAAATAAATAAAAACATTCATGCTATAGCACAAATCCAGGAAGAAGGGCTGTGCAAGGCATGGTTCCCAAGGCATTGTTCTCCAACTTCACCCAAGCGAGAGGAAAAGGCTTCTGCCACCTCTGGTTTGCCAGCTGGGCTGAGGGCAGCTCGGACACCCAAGGAGGCCGTGTTGGCTGCTGAGGACACCACCGTCTGTAGGTCAAGCAGAGCTGTCTAACTCTTCATTTACACTTGTGCTGCCCAAGGAAGGCATGAAAAGCCATAAGGAATCCTTGCCATCTCCAAAGTATTGCTTGCTACATGTTTAGCAGTGACTCAGGGGGAGGGAAACAACCAGGTTTTCAAACACAGGTGTTCCCAGGTCTTGCCCTCTTGCCCAGCTCCACCAAACTCATCACTGATACACTCATCAGTGACCACCCTTCAAGAGATACCTGGGTATTTTAGGGCAAATTATGGTGAGCCCAGCATCTACACTGATGTCTTCCGAGAGCAGTAGTTGAAGCTGGGAAGAATGCACAGCCCTGCAGCTTGTGATGGAGGTGGGACCATGGCTGATTCACAGACCATTCCCTCAACAGGGCAAAGAGGAGACGCAGAGCTGAGTTTAACCCCTTGCTTACTGAAGGAGAAGGCAGTGCTTTTCCTGTGCTGACACCAACCCAGGCAAAGTCACTGGCAGGGCTATGCTCTGCAGGACACTTGCTCATGCCCAGTTGTTTTGGGCATGCCATTAGAGAAAGCATTCTGCCAGAGATATTGTCAGATTTACCACCAGCTCCGCCTGTGGAACTCGGCACATACATCACCAACGTGCTGCGGTGTTTGTCAAAAGCCGCTTTTTGGTCCCAGCACCCCTTGGGACATCTGGAAACAGGCTCCTCTCTGCATGCCAAGAAGGACAAGAGTGGCCTATGGTGTTTCTGGGCTGGCTGGTGATGGAGTGGTTGGTCATGACACGCAGTTGTGCTGTGGCTTGAGAGATCATCTCACAGCCATGGCCCTCTTGGGATTCTTGGCCACGGCTGCTGTGGTCCAGGGCTGCTGTGGTCCAGGGCCAACTGAAAGCTGTTGTCCTGCTCTCCAAGACCTCTGTTTCCTCTGACCTACCCCTGCAGGCTCTGCCTCTCTGATGTCTGCTCAGATGCTCCCATTGCCCCATGGCGGGCAGCTGCCCTGCCCTACTGGGACTGCAGGGGTGGGCTTTGGGTGCCACCAGCCCTTCACTTCTCATTCCCAGCATGGATGAATGCTCCAGCATCTGCACATCCCTCCTCCTCTTGCCACAGATGGTTACCGGGGTTTCTCTTTGGCTCCTGCTTTTGGGCCCAGCTGCAGGAGGGCTCTGCTCCAACACAGGCTCAGCTGGGCTAGCACAACAGGAAAACAAAGGCCCGCTCACTGGGGATCTAAGCCTTTTCAGCCCCGTTTCCTTTTCCAATGCTTTCATTTCCTCCGAGCAAAATGCCGCTGAAAGGAGGGCAGTGTCGCTGTGGCTGCTGCCATAGGCATGGGGGCTTGGATGTCACTAGCTTCTTCTTCATCTGGGTCAGTGGTTTCAAAGGGGCCTTCCCTCAGCTCCTCCTTTACAGATAATAATTCTAAAAAGGTTTACACAGGCAATCGGTAGAGCCCTGCCATCACTCTGCCTTAGCAGCAGCCAGCTTTGCCTGCCCTATTCCCTACGCAGATCTCAGCAGAGTCGCTGGTCATCCCGGAGCGAGCGCAGGCAAGACAGAGCCTAGCAGAGGCTTCTTGATTTTTTTTGGCATTTGCTCTGCAGTCTTCAAGGCACCCAGCAAACCCAAGGAGGCATTTGTGGAAGGAACTGGGGCAGTTTGTGCATTGGCAATTACGGGGAGGGGTGGGAAGGGGGAAGAGGGAATGAACGTGGCTTGATTTATAGCACAGCTTTACTGCCGCTGCCTTTGACATTGAGGGGCCAGGAGAACTTTCTGTTGGAAGAGGGGAGGCGGCACCAATTCGAGAGTTTTTTGGCAGGTGACAAGTTATCCTTGCTGGCTAAGGGAGAAGGTGTTAATCTGCATGTTTGCTAAGGAAGAAATTAATATTCCCTGACCTTACAAGAACTTTTAAGTTAAAGCAGACCAAATTGAGCCACACAGAAGATTTCCTAGAGGTTGGGTTCCGCAGTCACCGACACCTCCCCAGGGACAAGCAGACCCGTTCGTGACCCCATCACATCCTCGGGAGAGCCGTAATCCCCCCAAAACCCCCTCACGCCCC
>NW_010260681.1:0-305 GCF_000690775.1 Eurypyga helias
GGAGTGAGGGTGGCACTGGCTCATTTCTCTCAGTGTCTAAGCTGGTGTCACACTGATACGTTGTGGTGTGATTTTTTCTTTTTTTTGAAGTCTTAATGTCAAATTAAGCTTTAATGATGCCTCAATGAAGATTTTAGTATGGGCGAATGTACTAAGCTGACACCATATTGGAGACAGAATCATGGAACGGCTGAGGTTGAAGGGAGTTCCAAGGGTCGGCTTGTCCAACCCCCTGCTCAAGCAGGGGACCCTGGAGCCAGTTGTCCAGGACTGTGTCTGGGCGGATTCTGAGGATCGACCGGTTG
>NW_010260681.1:669-4929 GCF_000690775.1 Eurypyga helias
AACCTGGTCTAGTGGAAGGTGTCCCTGCCCATGGCAGGGGGGTTAGAACTAGATGGTCTTTAAGGTCCCTTCCAACCCAAACCATTCCGTGATTGTATGGTTCTATGATTCCTGTTGTACAGAGCTGAATGATAAATGTTTATGTATGTGTCTCTATGGATGCACGTTGCTGCCCATGCCTGGCCATTATGCCCTGCAGGGTAACTCCACAGGAAAAGCTTCACATCGCTGTCTCCTGATCCTTCCCTACCACCTCTATGTACACACAAAGCAGGACATCCTGGGTTAGCACAAGAAGAGCATGAATCCATTGCCTTATTTCCTGTACTGCGTTTATTCTTAGGCAGAGCTTGGCAGTGTTCATATAGCCTGTGGGTACAAATGGCTGACATACAAAACCTGCCTTTCTGGAGACAGCGTCTTTAAACGTCAATATCTAAGATTACATTCATCGGAGAGATAGGGGCCCACCTATACATGGAAATACTTTGCTCTGATTTTTAAGCCTCCGAGGAGGCAGTGACTTCACCGTAAGAAGTCACTCTCTCTCTGGTACTTCACACCCAAATAGTAAAGCTTATATGAGAGCAAAGGGAGGAAAGAAGAAGGCTGTAGGTTTGGTGCAGTAGCATTCTAGACCAACTTTTAGGATTCAGGGCAGAGGAAAGGGCTTCACCTAGGCCTCAAACTGAAGTAGCAGATGGGCCTTCCCTTAGGAGTCCTGCTCCTTTCACAAGCCTGATTGCTGATTCTGAATCAATTCCCTTTTGTCTAACAGGGAAAGTAATAACAACTTCCAAACTAATTTTCATAGCTGAAACGTCTGAAGTTTAAGTAAGCTCTTCTGTAAACAGTTACCAGAAACTGAACATATCAGCCCAGTTTGTGCACGCTTTATTCTATTAAACTTGCTGTGTGGTGTTTTGGTCCATTTAATAAAAGAAATTACAAAGCTTCAAAAGGAAAACAATGAGCAAGTTAAATTTTTTCTTTGCTTGGTACGTGCGTACACCATATAGTTGTTAAAGGAAGGACAAAAACCGGTAGACACGGTACTTTTCAAATCATTTTTATTAACAACGATATGGATTCAACTTTGTCAAGAGGTTACAGTTAACGTTGTAATGTACTGGCTAAGGTCATTGCAGTGTCAGTGGAAGCAGCCTTCGTGCTTTCTAAGCCTGTTACGAAACTGGCTTTTTGCCTTTCAAAGAAGTAAAAAATGCTTCCAGTAGCAGATGATGTTGGATATGTCTGGAATTGTCCTATGCGTGGCCACAGCTGAATGGATGGCCACATTTCCATCCTGATGAATGAAGAGGAAAATATTACATGCTTCCACTGACGCTGCAGGGGACAATTCTTATTTCAAAAACCAATTAACCTTTTTAGACAGTGACAGCACTTTGTGTGATGTTGTAATCCATTTGAATTAAGTCAATTGACACACTTGAAAAAAAAAATATGGAGCAGAAATATCTGGGGCAAATTCTTTTCTGACCTGTATTTCATTCAAACCTAATGTATCCAAAAGGATTGCATGACATATGAGTCAGGATAAAAGTTGGCCCAGAGAGGCAAGTTCATTCCCGGTACAGGTGGGCTCAGTTCCTTTAAGGTCAGTGGAACTGAACCTGATTATCCCAATGGAGGCTGAACTTCACCCAGTTGGGCAGTGAATTCATTGAAGTCAGTGAAGCCATCCAAGGATGAATTTAGCCTCAGGTGTTTAAACCCTTTTTCGTTCCTTTGCTGTTCTATTTTCTTCTCCTGCTTACTCCTCTTTTCTGATTTTTCTCCTTTTCTCTGTGCTTTTTAAAAATGTCCCTTCTCTTCTTCCCTTTTTACGTCAATACTTTGTGCGTTTTATTTTATATAGTCAATGTGACATGGGTAAATTCAGCTAAGTATTAGTTTCCTCAGGAAATAACTGGAATATTACCATTTTCACTTTAAACAGATGCCCAACACAATAAGGATTTGAATCTGAGCTCCCGATTCAAGAAAAATTCTTGAATTCCATAGAATGAATGAATTCCATAGAATTTTTGCTTGAGTAAGGATTGCAGGTCCCAATCCAGAAATACTATTGTACATCAGATGTTCTACTATACATCAGCAACTCAGTATGATTTGACTTATCACAGAAGAGCAGGTGAATTACTCATCACCATACTATAATGAGAGCAGTCACTCTAAGTAGGATTATCTCAAAAACATATGGAACAACCGTGGGCACTGTGAATAAAAGTGTATGATCTTTGCAATCTTGAACCCTAGGCTAAAACACTATATTCATATTTAAATAAAAAGTATAGATCATATAAGCCAGGAGCAAATACAAATTTCTTAAACAAATAATAATCATCAAAACTATTCTTTTCAGTTCTCTCTTCAGTCAGGTACAAGAAACATGCTGATCAGAAAACAGTTATTTGGATAAGGCTTAATTCCTGAAGCTCTTACTTAAAATTCTCTCTTCAACAATCCTCAAGTGAATTGTAAATCAGACCAAAAAATTGTCCTTTGTCCCTACTCACGAACAATTCTCATTAGCTGGGCTTTAATGAGCAGCTCAGGACAAGACTTGAAGAGCCAGACAGCTCCTTCTTTTGTGAAACCAAGCAATGACTGTCAGTCATGACATTGTCTTTTAAAGAGAGAGAGCGTAGAAACAGGAAACTCCTCATGAAGAAATATGAGCAAAGCTTATAAAAATCCAAACAAAAACATTCTTTCTCTCCAGAATTTCATATATTCACTACTCTTTCTATTTTCTATCAACATTATCTTAAAAAAATCCTATATGATAAGACTTGCAGCTACAAAAATAATAATGGTGAGCGTAAGAGAAAAAAAAATTAGGATTTTAAACCATAATTTGAAAAGATACTATCTTCTGGATTTATTAGTTCTTTGTAAAGACATTAACATTCTCATACATAATTTATAGAACTCATTCTTTTGTGCACAAAATTGTATTAAATAAATTAACTTAAAATTAGAAGGACTCAAGCATGTCATTTAAGGCAAAAATACCAAGTTTCCGTGAGATAAATTATCAGCAAACCCCGAGGCCCCGTTTCTGTACGGGATCTGCACGGGCAGGGCCAATGCTCAGTCCTCCCACTGACGCCTTCCAGGCTCAATGGGGGTGCGACCGTCTGCTCACGCAGATGAAGGCGGGAGAGCGGAGTCCAATTCACGATGCCTTGATTTTTCCATCTCGTCAAGGAGGGGAGTTTCATTACTGACACGCAGTTGCCATGCGCCCTGTATCTTGCTCCTTAACCGAACCTAAGCACAGGCTGATGCTTAGGCCGGCGGGAGCTTTCGTATGAAAGGCAAGAAAGGCACCATAAACCCTTAGGAATAAAGGAAGAAAAGCCTAAAAGAAACTTGTAACTTTTAAAATTTTGGATAGGACTTTAAACTTACGGATCTGCCTGGATAAACTGCAGCCATTCAGATAAGTTAATAGTTAAATGAACTCTGAGATGTGGAAAAAAACCCCTATTAATCCTCACAAAATTACTGTTGTAATCAGGCTTGAGCACGATGAGACTGCACATAAATGAAAACAGGAAAGACTGAACGTGGTAAATCATACGGCAAATCAGTGGTGAGGAAATTGTGCTTCAAGGTGTCTTTCAGGACTTAACAGCTGGCGTTTGCCCCGGCGTAAGCCATGGAACACAGTGTACCATCCGTGGACCCCGTATAACGACACAATATATACACTCTACAGTTTGCATGTACTTTCACATAATAAGGTTATCGTGTAACATCCAGGAATACTTCTGTAAAGGAAACGTGGAAGCAGAAATGACAACGGTTTCCTAGTAAACAGATCGAGTCCTTCACAATACAATCTACAGCATTTAGCCGTGGTTAAGACTGGAGTGACATTTTCGATGGACAGAGTAAGTTCCCAGCGGGTCTGGGCCTTGAGGAAACACTGCCCTGAGTGAGCTGGCACTGGCACCCCCGTACATTCCGTGTCCCTGCTGCTGGAGGGGAGCCGAGCCCAAGTCAGGTTGTCTGCAAGCCCGTGGTGCAGGTGGGGTATAAATCTGTGGGGGGTGAGGGGGTGGCAGGGGGCAGCGCACAGAAACCTCGTGGATCTGGGAAGCGCGAGAGCCTGTTTAGGCTCTGCAAGGGTTCTTCCAGGGGCGAGGCCTTGCTGGGGTCGGGCAGGTAGGCACTAACACTGCGTCTGGGCAGAAGGGAAGTGCGGGTCAGGGTAAGAAAGGAAGAGGA
>NW_010260681.1:4957-8518 GCF_000690775.1 Eurypyga helias
CGTGAAGAACGGGGTATTAGGAGGAAGGAGTCTGAAGATCCCTTCTTGGAAAGTTCACAAGAAATGACTGCAGCTGGGACACAGTGCTGAGCTAGAAGAGTGTGACCACTTTCCCCTCTCTCCTCCTTCCCTTTTATTTAAAAAGCAAACCCACAAAACCAACCAAACAAAACCCCCTTGCCTTCAGGGTTTGGTTTTTTTCAGTTAAGGGGGTTTCCCTTACTTCTATTTCCATTTCTGATTGCCTACATGGTGTGGTTTGTGTTGGTTTTTTTTTTTTTAAGAAATAGCACTTAGTCTCTGTGACTGACAGGCTGGATTAAAAAAATAATAATAATTTTGCCTCTTTACCTTCCTTCTTTTATTTTCTGGGATCATTTCCCTTCCTGCCCATCTAAATACCTTTTTTTTTTTTAAAATTCATTGATTGTATTGTCCTTCTCTCTTCCCTGTTCTATCCCCTGTAGTTTTACTTTCTATTTCAGTTCCTCATTAGGACTGCAAGGAAAACTGCCAAAATTTCCAGAGAAGGAAACATTGCTCCTGCAATAAAGGCAGCGTCTGCTTCCTTCCCTCACCTCCAGCTGCCAAAATGTTTCAGATTCACAAGATAGCTCCTCAATGAGACTGGAAGAAGGAGAGATTCCCCTGAATTTTTCATGCAGCCACCCAGGTCACCCACTTCTGAGACCAGCCCCAATCCTTAAAATACAAAATTCAGCAAAACAATGTTCTTGTTATAAAGAACAATGCAATAGTGGTGTGTCAGGTGCTTTTGCCACAGCACTAAGTCACCAAAAATCAGATGGATATTAACGTGCTGCTTTTCAGAGTTTAAAATAACTGATTACTGATGAGCTAATGTGTGTATCTTGCAACTGGCAGCCGTTTCTAATCCCGTCTTACTGGTTTCCTTGGTACCTTGCTAGCAGCTGTAGATCATTTTTTTGTTGTAAACATAAACTATCATCTAAATCAGGACATTATATATATATATATTTAATTAGTTCAGAAGCAAAGTGCTTTAAACCTTACGATTTTCACTTCTGCCCTGTAGAAACGGTAATAGGTTTAAATGCTCAGATTTTTGCTTTTTGATACATCCTGCAGCATTAGCTTTGTAGGCAACTCATTATTTAAACCTACTGTACTACATGAAGGGCTGCCGTACTGTAGGTGTAAATTTGAATGTTAGCCATCACTTAAACATGCATTTTCATGCAACTAGGAGATAAGGGCTCATTCAACTGCTTTTCAGATTCATCCTGATTTTTGTGATTTTATCTTATTAAAAAGGCTTTCAAACCAGTTCATGCTATGATATGTATGACTAGAGGAATGACCCAGCCAATGACGAAAGCCCACAAGCTGTTATTTAAGTTTGACGTGGAGCAGATTGAGTGCTTCTGTACCATCCCCTGGCTTGCAGATGCTTTGAGATGATCTTGATATTCCAGTCCTTAGAGAGTCAGCAGAGAGAGTTGTTTCCACTAACGGGCGCGAGATGGCTTCAGTAGTCTCTGTTCCTGCCTCTGTCTCCAACTCTTCATCAGTTATAAATAATTTTGACTCCCTCCATTTGGAGTATATGTCTTGGCCAACTCTGGAACCACTGGAGTCACTGCCAGCAATCTGTACATTCAGTTCTTCTGTTGATTGTATAAGGTTTTGTACAGATAAAGATTTTCCTAAATCCATTTGCACCACAGGTTTAACTGAGAGCAAAGGTTCCCCTTCTGTATCCAGACTTTTTCTCCATGTGAGATCCTTTGTCGAACTGGGCTGTGCAACTTGTCCATTATCCTTTGATGCAACAAGGCAAGCGGTGACATCGGAAATATTTTCCTGTGTGGTTACAGGAATAATGTGAACGGGCTCAGGCCTACTGATATGCTTCATCGATGAGAAAGGTGGTATTTGTAATGTCGTTGGAGTTGCTGGCTTAGGTGCCTGGTTTATTTGGTTTGATGTATTATTAGCTGCTGCAGGTCCATCGTTTGGCACTTGCGTTGCTTGACTATGCATAGCTGGACTGAAAGCATAGTAAGCCTGAGTGCTAAATTCATTTGGTGTCAGTATAAGCTGTAGGCCACGAGGCAGATTGGCACTGGCTGATCTGGATACACATCCACTAATTTGTGCAGAATTAGACAAATCTTTGCTGTCTGAGGGACTCTGGTAATCAGAAGTCTGCTCACACTCAAAAGCTGGCATTTGAAACGAAGCCAAAGTGAGCGCGGATGCAGATCCTTTCCGCAAAACTTGTTGATAAATATCTAATAGACAGTCCAGTTTTGACTCAATGGATTGTACCTACAGGAGGAGAGGAAAAGGTTAACATTAATGACAAATACTAACTTAAAGTATTTGGAGCCCAAGCAAAGGGAAGATGTGACTACTGAAGAGAAAAGTGGGAGGAGCTCGGTATACGCTACTGACTATCGAAAAACAAGTCTGTCAAAAGCCACGTAGATTTGTCATAAGCGAGCTGATAGAAGGGAAAAAAATATAGTAACCTGCAATTTTTCCTTCCTTACTTCCTTTTACGTGGAAGGCAGTTACAAGTGTTACGATTCATATCAATTTTATTTCAACATGTGAACGAAGCAGATACTAGAAAAAAAGTTTTACCTGCTCAACTTTTGAAACCGTCAACAAAACACACGAAAGTTAGGAGCAGGACAAAGTGATACAGATAGTGGCTCTACCTGTTTCTCCACCTTGACCACACGCCCCAGCATACTGAGGTCATCTGTTGTCTCATTCTCTGCAGGATTCTTTTCTCTACTTCTTTTGTCTGCTGTGATTTGTCCTTTCCCAAGAATTTGGTCAACACTGTAAGAGAAATCAAAAGCTGCTGTGATTCCTGAGAAGGGTGGTAATATAGAAGTGCCTGCTGATCTGTACATTAAACATTAAAATCATAGGGCTTCAGAAAAGCACCTGAGAAAGAAGAAGATGACCTAATTTTAGGGGGAGCAGATGGACCAGTGCCACCCTCAGCTCTCCCGTCCGAACAGCAGCATCGAGTCAGGGGAAAGTTGTTGGTTCGAAGCAGGAAGCTCAGACCCCATGCTGGTATGGTACATGTGATGGAATGTTTTGGGGTTGGATTTTGTTCGGTTTTTTTTTAATTATTATTGCTGGGAATCTAGAACATAAAAGGTACATAAATACTACATTACCAGTAGTTCCCAATTTCTTTTCTGTGAAAAGAGAAAGTCTGGGATGGGAGAAAGGCAGTTCTCAACACTGACCTCATCCTTTTGTCATCCTCCTGACTAAATTCCTTGTTTATGAATGGACTTTACAGATAAAGTTATTACCTTTTCTATTGTTCAGACTCCCATTTTCTGGGGTCTATTTAGAGACATGATTTTTTTGTTTGCTTTCACCCACAATGTAATTTCTGTTTCAGCTTTGCTCACCGAAAGAAAGGCTGGGCTGAAGCATGGATGGCATTTTGTACCCAAATATAACACAGGAATGTTAAACATCAGCAATATTCATTATGCAGCGAATGACGTAAGAGGCTTACACAGAGCAGAAATTATTCTTTCC
>NW_010260681.1:8545-14851 GCF_000690775.1 Eurypyga helias
TAATCCTGCATAACATGTCTAGATGACCTGCTGAATACTGCTCAATGACATCTTTGACATCATATGGACGAAGTGTTTCCTTAAACTTTCTCTTTGCAACATGAAATTTCATAATTCTGTGAGGAAAAAGCATTTCACAAGTTAATATTCAACAGTTGTGAGACAATACAGTACATCCCACTGACAAAATTTTACAGCTAATTTTGAAATACAGCTCATGCAAGTCAACTTTTCCCTTATAAAATTGTTTTTATAAGTACAAATGGGTTGTAACTATCCCTTTGAATTGTTATTTAAGGGAAATCAGGTAACACTTTTAAAGAGTGGAGAGCATGTTTAATTTACCGTTATACACCTATTTGGCTATTTTATGCTAGGTGCCTGTTACGAAAGGTACAGACGGACATGCTTAACTTAAACCTGTTACAGGTTTAAGTACAGGTACAGTCCCACTGGTTTAAGTGAAACATCCTGTAAGCTGCATTTGTGCTTTAGCTACCTCTGCCTAGGGAAGATTCCTCTAACAAATCAATTACAGAAACATAAGCATTTTAAGTTCTTTGCTTTCCATTTCTAAAAAACTTAAATTTATACACCAAATTACATTTTAATAATTTTTAATTTTTAATTAATATTCAGAATTAAGTATGTGCTTTTAATTTACTTTGCTGACTTAAGATCAAACTTTGCAGGCTAAAGAGAAGTTTTCATGTTAGTTCCATATTGAAATCTATGGGAATCATTGTTTAATTAGCACTGGTGATTTTTTTCCTTGAATTTTACTGCAGAAGAGTAAGTATCAGATAACATTAAATACCCAAAAGCGATGAATGGCACGTTTTTTGCATGAACCTTGCGCAAGTTACTGTGATGCTTATGTGAATACGTGATGTCCTCTGAATAGCCCTTCTCAGAATAAAAGTCTTGATATTAAATTGCAAATTTTAAATAATAGAATGACAGAGTTGGAAAGTAAAGGACAGTGAGCCAATTTTCCAGGTCAGCTGATGACACCTGCAGTTCTCCCTGGTTTGCACGAGAACTGCGGGAGAGAGAACTGTGCGAGAACTGGGAGAGAAGCTGAGGGTCTGGTGTGTCAGCCTGTCTGGTCTGTGTTACAGAGTTTACGAATGCTCATTAGGGCCAAACTGCTGGTATCTGCTGTCTATTACACTTAAAGAAGCAGAGACAGTAAATTCTTAATCTATTCCAAATGCCAATATTTCATGATAATATATTCCCTCTGTGCTTATTACAGTATGTATTTAGCAACTCTGAAGACAATGAACGGTAATAAAACACAGAACATGGCTCTTCCTCTGTGATAAATTAGTGGTGTTTTGGTGAAATTTAGGAAAACCATACAGTTAGGACAGACATTATGATAATAAGTGTGTAGAGTCAGATTAATAGTACATAGTGATCTGCTACTGGTGTCTGTATCATACACAGATGTTCTTCCAAATAGTATCAGCCTTTTTCCACGGTGAATAGGTTGTTGATATTTCCCATTCTGGTAACTTCCACTTAAAAATGAGATTGCTTGTCACTGGTATAGAACTTGAAGTATGATTCTGATTATCGAAATTAAAAATGGAAAAGGCCTGTTAGGAGTAGTCCATCACCATGACAGTTCAGAACTGATCTCCATGCAGTTTTAAATATGTCACATGATGCACTTTCCTCTTTTCCATTGTCAGCCAGCTCTACAGACTAATGGCTTTCGGAGTCTATTATAATCTGAGGGCCTCTGAAGCTGGGATGCAGATTTTTTTGTCTTTTAGCTGTCAAATGATGCCAAGATGTTCTGTTCATAATAGTCTGGCAGTGCAGACAATCTCCTGGAACCTAGTTCTTTATTCAGGTTACGAAGAATAAATGATGTAGCTGACATACAAGAAAGTACCATTCTTTTCTTATTATTCTCTCTGTTTCGGTGGTCACAATTTTTTACTTCATGCTCTTGATAAAGTAAAAAATATGAAACTCTATTAGAAAAGCAGAGCCAGAGGATTAATAGTATAATTGAAGACAACTGAATTTACCACATCTGGGTGATTTTACAAGAGAAGAGACAGAAGGCTAACTTTTATTAACACCACAGTGTGCACAAAAGTCTTCATTATTGCTTTGCAGCTTTTTAACAGGATTTTGGGTTATCAAGGCAGTTCTTCATAATGTTCAGAAGTCAAACACAGGACCAAAAGCGTCACGGCTGTATCAGTGAGGCGTAACTGTACTGGTTTAGTTATTAGCTCATGTGTTGCCATCTTAATTAACCGCAGCAGGGTTTGGAACAGACCCATATTGCTTACTTCTTTTTGCTTTAAATATATAAAATTTTAACAAAACTGTGCAAAAAAAAAAGAAGGGTTATAAAAGACTGGCATTTTAAAAGCCTGTAAGTTAATTAAGAAACAGAAAACCTGAATTCTTTGAGCAATGAAGCCTAGCAACTGTTCTGCAGTTATTAAATTTAATTGATTCTCCATAGTTATTTACTGTCAATTTTAAAAATTCAGTTCTCTTTCTGTATCTTGAAATAGCTCTGTAGTTGAACTTGATAGACCTGAACACCCATTCTGAGAGATTATTACAACTATATAGAGACTGTTCAAAAACAGTGAACAAGAAAGCCTTTGAGCTTCCTTTATTTGCGCTCCTAGACTAAAAACTTGCCTCTTCTGCTGTGTTCCTGTGGGATAAAAATGAAAGGTTCAGTTATGCGGGCACAGATGGATGACCTACTCATATAAAAAACAGGGCAAACGAGCTCAAAGTGATTGATACCGCAGGTATTTGAAGCACCAGCCCTTACCACGAATAGGAGGAATAGGGCAAACTCTGTCTTTTCTCGTTATACCACAGGGGGGCAAAAAAGACTCATCATAAACTACACTGAGTTGGCTCTGGCAATGCTGAACTGCTCATTCTGTCCAAACAGCAGTAATTGAAGAATTAACCCAAAAGAACAAAGCGTGTAGTCCCCATGATTTTTTTTAAACATTATCTGTGTTTTTAAGTCGCTGTATGCTGTGTAGCGAGGTGCTATTTCAACACTCAGATCTGATGTGGTAGGCGATACACGGTTGTAAACGTACTCAAGTCACAAGTGTGAGGGTTTTCTGGTGAGAATTAGCCTGTTTCAAGGATGCATCCAGAGGAGAGCAGAAGAAAAAAGTCTTCTGTGTTGAATTAGACCAGTACATCAAAGTGCTTTGTCTGCAGTTAACGTCTAAACCACAGGCCCCACTAATCTTTACGCGGCCTGGTAATTTGTGGAAAGTTACAGGTCAAATACTGACTTTTGTCGTATTGACCCCTAGCAGCCAAAAGCAGCACCCATTTCATTTAACTCTCGTCAAAGGCAGGAGCGGCACTGAGCTAGAAGTACAGTGTTTTCTGAATGTGCAGGCTGCATCTCTTTCCTGGCATTTGTTGCATTTTAATTTCCATTCATGTTGGCCCCTTCCGGTATTAAAAGCTATTCTGCTTGTCACTAGCACACTTTACTGAGCCTGGCACTGAGTCAGAACATCTCTCATCCTCTGTGACGGCCTGTCATACGCGTGTTATTTTTTTAAACTTGCATCATGTCAGTTTTGTCACCATCTCAGGAAGAAATGGAGCTTCATTCTACTGGGATTCAGGTAAAATCCCTGCCTTAAAGATTAAAAGCCAAGTAGGCTGTTTTGCCCATAGCTAGTTGAGATGTCCACAGGTTGTTTTCTCACTTACTGCGTCAGGAAAGCAGGTGCACGCAGATCTACCCATGCAGGTTCCTCTGTTTCTCTACCCTTAGCTTGCCAAATAACCCTTCTTCCTGGTAAACTGCAACGTGCAGAAGAGATCAGAATCCGATATAGAGAGGCCAACAGGCAAAGGCGGCGGAGTGGGTCAATACTGCCACCGCTCCTCTCTAGGCTCTTGACCTGGACTAACCCATCCCCTGGGAGCCAGAGACAGTTTTCTCCTAAGCGCAGCGCTCTCGTAGCCAAAGACACATCTAAGAGCCTTGCCTAGACTCTGAAGATCACCTGGACAGAAAATATACAGTGTGTTGGGATTTAAAAGAAAAAGAGGATTCTGAAACGCACTCACTGAACAAGTTCATAATGGTTGCTAAAAATACATTTTATAGATATAGTAGAAACATTTCAAAGACCGAACATTAATGATAAATTATTTTTTCCTTCTTTGGCTATGAAATATGTATGACCATTCAACCATACAGCTTATCAGCTAAAGAATTCTCAAATTTCATTATGTTTAGCTACATTTATTATTATTATTTCTTATTAGCAACAAATGAAAATATATCTGTGCAATCACTAGAGCTAAAGAGAGAAAAGACCTCTTAGGTCAGCAAGTTCATCTTCCTGCCATTGCAGTTATTTCCTATTACATATTTATTTATGCTTCTCAAATCTAATTTTATATTCCATAAATAGTAAAATAATTCCATCATTTCCATTGTGGAGATTATTAGAGAATTTAGTGCCTGCTGCTATGAAAAATGATCAGAGATACCACAATATATGGAAACAAGGTATTCTCATCTTCTTTTTAGTCTCCTTTACATTCATCATTGTGAACTAACAGAAAGAACTGGAAAATGCAATGTTTTTTGTTAGTCTCCAGGAACTCTGCAGGATATTAATGGCTTTTTGTTCATGACAAGACTAGGGCCTGTTGAATAGTGCTACAGAACCCGCTGGCACAAAGGATCCGTGTACCGCTAGCAACAACTGCTTTGTGCCCTGCCCTGATCCAGCAGAGGAGCAGGACTGATCCTGGCCTGGCCTGAGGCCTGCTGTGGAGCACGCCATGTTTCACCATGCTGCCCATCTGTTCCCTACCCACCCAACATTGCGCACACGCACTGAACAGCTTTCCCTCATTTTCTCTGCTGCCTCAGTCAATCTTGGCTGACAGAGACGTTGCAGTAAGGGTGGTGGAGGGAGCAAGACAAGAACTGGGCTGTGGGAGACTCAGCTTTGAGGGGCTTTGAGAGGAGGCTGGCAGCTTGCCATGGTATCAAACAGCTCGGCCCAGTGGGGCTTTAGTAGAACTTGTTGGGAGCCGTGTTTTTGGAAAGGGCCAATGTGTTAAAAAATTGAAGTGTTTTTTAAGGACCATTTCCTCCATCTCCTTTTTGACCATTTCAAAATGAAAGTTTGGAGGGTCTTCTTTGTATAAAATAAAAAAGTTGTTCTGAAGAATAAGGTAGTTCTGGGAAAGAGGTAAATAAGCAAGATCAGAACTGACACAGTAAGTACACTTTGAAATTACCTAAACGAAAGATTAAAACTAAACCAGTTTTTGTCTTTTGCTATTTCAAGGCTGTCCAGCTGGAGAGTAACCAGCTCATTCTAGGTTCCTTTCACAGAAAAAAACCCCAATTCTTTCTGATTCCAGGACTAAAATAGGCCCTACCTCTGTAAACCCACAGGCATGAATTAATTTTGCTAATTGCATTTTTTTTCCCCCCAAATAAAAGGTCCTTTTGTATCATTGTAAAACAATTTGTACCCAACTCTAAGCAGGAAAGAAATAATTACACTCGATTATTGCAGTTTTCTAAGGTGATGTAGCCAAATGGATTCAACTGTGTGTGCCTACATTTGGGGTCTTCGGAATAGTGTCTCATGAACCTATTCAAATACTCCCTTTCTTCACCTGCTCCTGTGTACCAGCATGAGAGGAAAAACAGCCTCCACCCTCCCCCGTTGCCTTTGCAATTCAAAGCCGTTGCTAAAAACAAACTTCAAAATGAGGCACAGTTTCCATATAGGCAGATGTTATCATCTTGAAATTCTACAGTTACTATATAGAGTCTCAGGTCGTTCTTCAGATGTTTGCATAGATCCCAGCGTGGTCAGGTAACAGATACGCTGAATAATCAGAAAGAGGAGTATCAGCTACCCGATGAACTCAATTATCAGTCTCTTGATTTTGAGAGATTAAGGTATAACATTTGACCAAAGTCTGAAGATCACTGCATATTACAGATGTTTTACAGATCTCAAACAAAGGTACGTTTCTGAAGCAAGATACATGTGCTACTTGTAATCTAGTGAAACACTAACATTTGCAGGGAGAGATGAGAGAGATTTTCCCCCTAAATGGTGGCAAGTGGAGATGCAGAATTCTTATTCTCAGTCTCAGGGGTGAAATGAGTTGGTTTTTTTTTTAAGCCAAGAGCGCAGAGAAAAAGTTAGAGGCAATCTAAAAAGTTGACTCGTATGGTACATGTCTGAAACGTGTTAAAACATGTTAAATCGGAGAGGGAAAAGGATTCTTGCT
>NW_010260682.1:0-301 GCF_000690775.1 Eurypyga helias
GCATGCGCACTGGTGGGCGAGGGGGGCACCTGAGGGTTGGAATAAGTGGTTGTGGGATTTTTTCCCCCTCCTTCTGAGGGTGCTGGGCATGGCGGTGTGGGGAGGGGATGTGAGCGCTGCTGCTGGCCCAGACTGGGGCCCAGGTATGGCAGTCGAGGCTGCCCTGCTGGGTTTGGGCCTTGTCAGCATGTGGGTGACCCCCGTCGAGGCCTGGCCTGAGCCAGCTGGTTGCACCCAGCCTGGCAGCACTTTCATAGAAAGGCTGAGGTGCGGTCACCCGGGCCTGTGGCAGGGCCCGGGG
>NW_010260682.1:343-12089 GCF_000690775.1 Eurypyga helias
GCCCTACCCAGCTCCTGCTGGTGAAGTTCCCTTCGCCGTCGCTGTTTGCAGCGCTCTGCGCTGTGTAACGGCGTGGTCACACTGCCCTCTGCTTGCCTGCTCCGTACCTCCCTCAGCTGGTACTGTCCAGGCCAAGCTGCTGGGAATGCTTCAGCTTCGTCTCCCCCGGGGGTCCTGCGGGGAGCCGCCCTGGTGCCATCTTCTTCTGGCTCTCAAAATGGAGGCCGAGGGGGGAAAAAAACCTGCTTCTTAGCCTGCAAGAAATGTTCCTATGGGAGTTTCTCAAAAGCAGTTCTGAGTCAGCTGTAGTGAGGAAGTGGGATGTGTTTGGACAACAATTACATTGTACACTTGTCAGGGCAGAGACTGCTTTATGTGGGTGCATAATACTTAACATCATGAGAAACCAAACCCTGATTTACTGTTGCCTACAGGCCTAACGTTACAGACGTACAGGTATTTTTAATTAATGGCAACTGTTAGGAAGCTCTTCTCATCCTTTTAACAAGCATCTGTTATTTCAACCTTCCTCAACCTGTTCTTTAGTGTTTGCACATGGAGTTGCATTTCGCTCCCTCACCTTCCCTTTGGCCCAGGAGTTCTTCAGCTGATTTTAACTTATCCTTTAAGATTTTGCTGGATGTCAAAACAGTGCTGCAATAGCAATCTGAGTTAATGTTGCACTGCAGAGTTCAAATTAAAACTCTGCTTCTGGGACATCCTTAATGTCAGCTTGCTTATTTTGCCAGGTTTTCAGACTTTAGCCTTAAGAGACTGATAACTTAAAAGCAATTTTACTTCAAACAGCATTACCAGGCTTTGCTGCTTGTTCTGCATCACTGTCCTCTTACAGCCTACAGTACCCAGTTTCTTGAAGAAGTTTGCATGTTTATTTTACTGTGATAAACCTTGGGCTGAAGTATTTTCAAATAGTTTTCCAAGATACCGTTCCCAAATTATACAATGAATATTTAAATTAGCATACTAGTTCTCTGTAAGATCAACACCTACCTCTTAGAAAGATCTTGCGAGTGATTAAAGGTACACAGAGAAAAGTACACAGCTTTCTCCCATAGTTCAGTCCTGGCACTTGAAATACTTTCTGGTTGTGCTCATTTTGCTCCTGGCCTTATTGTGAATTCTAGTGCATGGGAAATTGTAGTTCATCTGCTTTCATGATCCTACCCGTATCTTTGGCAGGGATTTGGCTCCATCCTGTAATCAGTTTTGTACACAGAATTCCCCACCGAAAACAGCTTATCTCTGAAGCATTTCATTGCTAAATCCTTATCCGAACTCAGAATTAACAATTTTGGGGTTTAAAACAATGAAGACATAATCTAATTTCATCACTCACAACCATTATATATAAGTATTCCACTGCACTGCAGCAGCTCAGGCGTGAGATTCTGATGTAAAACTGGTTTTCCCTCACCTTCAAGTTCAGCCGTTTTCATGATTTTGAAATGCTGATGTTCCTCGCAGTTAAAGCCACGATACACTCCTCCAGGCTCCTGCACTATTTCTGCAGCAAGTAAAGGTAAAACCAGGGGGAACTTTGTGTTTCTGAAACTGCCTCTCCATTGCAACTATCTACTTCCAGCCAGGGCTGCAGCGGTGGGGGGAGCAGGTGAAGGGAGCGACAGCCACACGCCCGCAGCAGTCAGTGCTTCTGCTCTCAACTTCCGCAGGCTGGACATTTCCAACTAGAGTGAAAACTTGTCAATAATTAAATTATCTTATGGATAACTCTTAAGGCTTTTTCTCTTCTGTAATGGTCCCCTGTGATTTCTCTCCTGATTTCTTTTATCACTTTCCAGTCTTTTCTCCAAATTTATCAGCTTTATTTCCATTCCAACAATGGCTGATACTCTCTTCCTTTGGAGTGGAGCTGCCTTCAACTGTCTGTAGTCCAAAACCAGGTGGGAAGCTGAGCCCTAAACTGGTGATGTCAGCATCCTATCATCAGCTGGTTGCATCCCAAAATTTATCACATGGGCAAATCCCATACAACAGTCAACAAAAACTAAGGAACTGGGGTGGGAGAGAGGAGTGAGTGATCATATCTGAGGCAGGGCAGGTGGGAGCTTTGATCAATGTTATTCAGTATTCAACCATAGTCGTCTTTTATTTTGTACCCAAGAGTAAAGCTCTGGTGGGGATCCAGTTTATAATTCAGACCTTGGTAAACACAGACCTAAATTTCCCTTATGACAAGGTTCGATAGTAATTGTCTAGCACTTTAAATATCTAATTACAAACATGCTACCACATGTTAAAGTGGTCGGTGTCTGTTCACTCAGCTGTGTGTCTCCAGGAAGGGCCATCTGTTTTCAACAAAACAGTGAGACATGAATGTAGACAGGTTTCTAAATTTAAAAAGAAAGGAAAAACAAAACCCGCTACAGAGAGAGGCGAAGCTGCCTTTACAAACAGGCTGAAATAGGTGCAATCAGGATGAACCTTGGGAGAAAGTTTTGACCTAGGGGAACTGATGCATGGCATAATTGCTCTAAGAAACCCTTCTGGGGGTTGTTTTACACACCTAAACTCCTGGACTAAGCACATGGAAATCTTCATATACAGATGATATGTTCAGTTTGGCCCATCATGACCCTTATTTTCCATAAAGGAATAGCAGTTCCTCTTACATCCTGTCTCAATGCCTAGCTCCCACATCCAGTTATTCAAGGAAAGGGAATGTTTTCCCCTTCATAGTCAGAACGTAGTAGATGGGCTTGAGTGACACGCTAGCTTTGCCTCTCACGCAAAACCAGACCTTAACGCTACGTGTGTGTTACTACTCAGCTGTTGCCAATCTAGGCAAATCACCACCTAAGATCAAGAAGGGAAACAGAGGAGACTGTGCAACTCAAGTTCTTTTTTTTTTGTTATTTTCATGTTGTTCGTAGATAAGGAGCCCAGCAGCTCTTTGATGTAGTTAAAGAAATGAAGTGCAAAAACAGTTCGGACTCTGTATAACGTACACAGCTGCTCGTAAGGTTCAGATGAGCATTTCCAACACTATTTCAAATCGTCTGAAAGGTATTTGGTAATCAATTTTACTTAGCACAGCATTAGTAAGCCAAAAGTTAGTGTACGTACTACATACAGTGGTCCCTTTACAATGAATTATAAAAGATAATAAAGATATAAAAGATAATTATAAAATTAATTATGAAGCGAGACAAGTAGGTGAGTTGGGATAACAAGTCTCAGGTAAATTTCACCCAAATAATGATATTTCTCTTCTTGCACCAATCACTGTTAGTCATTCATCTGGTTTTCTATGAAATACGTATAATGGAAAAGGGCCCTCTGTTTAAAAAGGCAAATTTATGTAGGCCTGTCAGAAAGATTCCAGATTCAATAAAATCCTTCACTTTTCCCTCAGGGTCACTTCACACTCACCCTCGGGAGCAAGGGGGCAATGTGGATTCTACCTCCCGTCCCAGGACTTCCCACACAAGGAGTGAAGAAACTGGGCTGACTTTGGAGTCCAACATGGAGCGGGAACAGGAGACACTGCTTTGGTATTGAGGGGTCCCATGATATCCTGTGTGCTCTGGGGGATGTTTGAGCATGGCTGAGCCTCATCAAAGATGCTTTTCACACTTCTCCATTCTCTCTGTTTAGCAGTTTCACAGCTGAGCGTACGGGTTCTGGGCACAAGGGGAAGTTCTGTCGCTAATTATATGTATTGGTTGGTGGTTTTAATGTAAACCTTGCTCTGACTACGCAAACAGCCGAGTTTTCTGTGTAAGGTACTTCTCCTTACTTACGTTCAAGGACTTGTTATAAATGAGATAAAGCCAGAAGAATGCTAAATAAATATGCTGGAATTGAGAAGCAAAGCAGTGTTTAGCATCAAAATCTGAAACAAGCAGAGGGCTGACATCCTGGGATATTAGAGTCAGGGGTCTCTCATATACCACTACAAGCTGGCCAGACATTATGTTCTTTGTGAACTCTTAAAAGGATTTTGAAAATGTTGAGTTAATCATGACCAGATCAGCTTTTTATTGGATTTCATGGAAGGGTGACTCCATCCCGTGCCCCCTATACACAGCTGACTTTTCCTACACCCAGCCTTTCACCTTCATTACCTGCTATTCCAGCTACACAGTTGCCTGCTTCTTCTTAAACTGAGCCACCTGGCCAGGATATAATTCATTTTTCAGGGTATGAATTAGCCACAGGATTTCAAAAAGGGCAAATCAAGCTCCAAGTGCTGAGCCAATACAGCATTTTTCTGTTTTCACTGCAGTCCCCTAGGAACAGTCCCACTCATGAGAACTCTGAATTGCTGAGTTCAGCCAAAGCATCTTCTGCCTACTCAAGTTTCTAGTCCTTCCTACATACGTTTCCCAGTGCCTTGTTCTTTTTGCAGTACACAGCACTCCCTTCCTAGACCTTCCCAACACTTGCCTGCTTTACCAAATGGCTTATTCACCTCCTGAGTGAGCCTTTTCGCAGCCCAGAACTTTTCCCCAGCTTGTCTCTCCCTTAAAAAAGCCACAGACAGTGAAGGTGCATCCGTTACCTGCATCCTGGTGCAGCCAGAGAAGGGCTGCCTGAGTTCTCCACTTCCCATTTTTTCTGCCGGGACAGGGCTTACAGAGCTCTTGCAAACTCCTCTAGTGATTTCCAGCACAAGGCATAGGGAAGACAGATCACTAACAACAAGATTTGATTAATGAACACTGTTACTTAAAGCGTGCTCTGCACAATATATCACACTTGTTGTGTTTCACCATCCTTATTACAAAATTTCTGTATGAGCCATTTCATCTGTTTCTCATTTTTTGTAAGTTGGGGGTTTGGGGGAGGTTCGTTTGTTTCGATTTTTTGTTTTGAGGAGATAATAGTTAGCACTGTTCTGGTACTTTCCTGTTATTACTTACCCAGAAATATGAGGGAGCAAGAAGCCAGTTAATTTTCCTGTGGTAACACACTGGATAACAACTTTCTTAGTGTAAGAATTGTTTATCCCCACATAGATATTATTTTCTTTTATTCTACCTCCAAATTTGCTGAGAAATGGTGGAAGGTGGGCAGTGGCATTGTCTCAGGCCTTAATGACTCTTACCAGTTTCTGGAAAACAACGAGCTTTCAAACATGAAACTACTGGAAAAGAGAGTGGTTGCAAAACAGTAATATCTGTATTTCACATCATCTCATTCCTAAATAGAGTGTGGTTAGATAAAGAAGGAACTATTTTAATCATCAAATCAAAATAGGGATTTAAGGATGAATTTTCTTTTGCATTTTAGCCGAGCAGAGTGATATATTCCAAAGATTTTAAACATGAATTCTTCACAGAGATTTGTGCATACTAATCGTCAGGTATGTGCTTGTATTGAAGGGTTTTCTTTTACATCCTCTATTTCTAGATACTATCTCCTGCAGAAGGCAACTCAAATGACATGTTTCTGCTCATGCTTCCAGACCTGCCTCCTCTGCTCAAACTCAAATTACAGCCTGTCTCTCAGAAATCCCGTCCCAGATACGCAACTGACAGATCGAGCCCATTGTGACTCAAATAGAACTTTCAATTTTCTCTGACTTTTCTCCTTGACTAATACAATCTCATCTCATTCACACCCATTCAAGCTGCTGCTGCAGCTACCCATGTCTTTTAGCCTCACTAGCCTTCTCCTTCCAACTCTCCAGTGGCTTTATTTTTGTTCTATATCAACCACATACTCCCTGTCTTTCCATTCAAAGCCCTTCATAGCCTATTCCACCTCAATCTACCTTTCACTACAGCAGAGGCAGCTTCTACCTCTTGAGCTCCCCAGACACTGAACTGCACAATAAGATCAGCTAGTGTGACCTCTGCTTACCTCAGGCCTTTACGTTTAGCAAAGATGCTCGTTCATTCCACCCAAAGGTTTTAATTAAACAGAAGCATTTTATTTCTCATGAGACTAACCTGTGTTTCACAAGCAGAAAACAAGAGTTTTCACCGTTGCCTGAGGCTTTTACGATGGCCTCCATGATTCAGGAGGTCAGCCAGGCCGTTGGCTGTAGAGGAATGGGATAGAAAAAGACACATGAGCCTTCATGTCCCTGCTCCCCTGACTGGGAGGGAAGTGTCCTCCTGAGCCCCAGTCAATGCTGTACAAGGGAGCAAGGATGTTCATCAGTCCTGTAGAGAGGTTTCCTCATCACTTCAAAGCACCCACTCAAACTGCTCTGTGTTGTGAGCTATGAGACATCTAGGGTGTCTCTAAAGAAGAGAGGAGATAATATTGGAGCTAATAAGTTTAAAATAATCTGTTTCAATGAAACGTCGTGTCTTTTGGATGTATTTGAAGGCTGACTAAGATGCAAGTCCTGACGAACTATTTTCTGCAGTTGGGGTAGGTGAAAACCTCACAACTTGGGTGCTTTTTGTGTTCTCTGTTGTCTAAGACTGCAGGAGTTTATTAAGTGGCTTTGTCTTCAGTGGGAACACTTGTAGGGTGTCTTCTATTCAGTTGGCTACTTCCATAAATTGTGTGTAGCCTCCAAAAGGCCTTTACCAAATTCAGTTAAGTGCACAACTGTTTTTTAATGTACTGCATTGTATACAGATCTGCATGGACAGGCACAGATGACACGCAGCGGTGGCTGTGTTGAGAAAAGGAAAGGGGGGAGGGAAGGACAGTAATTTCTCCCTCATCTCAGACACTGTTGGTTAAAGAGAGAAGATGTGATTATAGCCATTATTTTAATACTGAACTGGGATTGTTACAATTATGTTGCCCAGAGAAGCTGTGGATGCCCCATCCCTGGAAGTGTTCAAGGCCAGGCTGGATGAGGCTTTGAGCAACCTGGTCTAGTGGAAGGTGTCCCTGCCCATGGCAGGGGAGTTGGAACTGGATGATCTTTAAGGTCCCTTCCAACCTAAACCATTCTACGATTCTGTCGAAGGCTGTGCACAAAGCCTTAGTCCCAAGAAAGAAAGAACCGACCAGTGAGACCCTCCAGCCCCAAACCTAGCCCCCACAGAGGCTCCGTGGTTTCTTCTCAAACCTAATGAAGCATCCCATGATTTAGTTTAAATCAGTGGCAAGCACAGCACATTGCTCAATAAGCAGCAATGCGTGTTAACAAACGTTAAAACAAACGTTTGTCATTTTGAACTGCAGTGTATCTAACACAATAAGGGCCACCAGAATTCAAATTAATAATCAGCCATGGAACCTCTATCTTCTTATTAAACTGTCGATCGAGACCTCTTGGCTTTCTTCAGGCTTTGGAGAAACTCCCTCTAGGTATCGGCAAGGTTATATTGTCTCATCTCTTACCCGCTCGCAAGCGCTCACTTTGCTCTGGGATCTACAGAAGATCTTGACAAACTGTCAGTGGTGTGCTGAAGATGCTGCTAACCAGGCTGATCACCATGCACATGCTCTTCCCTTAACGCTGGTGGGTGCCGCCTTCTCTCCTCTTGCCTCAGCCCTCCTTTGGCAGTTCTTCAGGCAAGGGCTGTGTGCTTATTCTGTGTTGGTGCAGCACCCGGCATAACAGGGACCCAGACAACCGCTAGAGTTCCTAGGTACTTTGGGTCGATAAATTTGAGGGTTTTGAGGGGCATTATTTTTCATAAATTGTAGCTTGCTCCCTCCCCCACCCCCCACATCAGTTAAAATATTCCTCATACAGATCTGCAGATCCCAAATGCAGAGAAGCCACTGTAAACAGCTAAAAGAATTTCCCTCCCCCCCGTCCTGTTTTTGGAGGAAGAAGTGCAATCTTTGAGTGTATGTTTTCTGTTTCAGTTCTTTTTTAATTTTGTTAAGCCAGCGGGTGCTTCATTTGTAATGAGCATCTCAAACTTTGTCATTAAGATAGGTGTACTAGTTTTATTTACAAGTTCTGCATTTTTAAATACCTTATATATATATTTCTATCTGTGTGCTAAGGCCTTAAGCGGAAAAAAATCGAAAGCAAACTTCACAACAGCCATGTAGGGCCCTGCCTGTTTTTTTTCCTGGTTACCAACCCTGTACAAATTAAAAGCACATTAGCCACTTTGAAAATAAATCTGACTGCAGTTCAACCTCTTCTCTTTGGAGTTCTGGTTTGAAGATAGCAGTGGCATTCCACTGGCTAAGCCACTTGAGTGAATTTCCTGGGTTTGCTTGGTTGCTTAATTTCCTGTTGGGCTCACATTTTGCCTAATTCAAGACAAAAAGACTCCTATAAATGGGATGAATGATTGAAATTGCAGAGCTGGACATAGTAATTTGATTGCAGTTCAGCATGTGCCTTTCTGTACAGAGGTAGAATTTCTGAGACCTGCATGTAAGTCACTCTAAAAATGTCTTTATTGAGCTCTTTCTCCCCTTATTGAATTACTCATCCATACATCCAAATCTGTTATCAAAGGTCTTCTCCTTGTGTTCAGGTTTTAGTGTATGTCCATGACAAGTTTCCCCCTGTTATGACATCACTCTTAAGTCTCTAAAACGGGGCGAAATACAAAACAATAGGAAGTGTTACCGTCTGTTACTCATAAAAGCTCTCTAGCAGTACTCAGGAGTACATTTAAAGCAGATCTTTTTCTTTGCATCATTTTTCCATGATAGGCTTTGCATTCAACTTTTAAATGCTCAGGATTGTGAATGGAACAATTTTTTTGCAAATTCCTAGGCTTTTGCAAAAGCCTGGAAATAATGGATGCATAATACATACAATTTAAGCCTCTAATCTGATTTTTACACACGTCTTAACCTTTATACAGTGCCTATCATGCTGTACAAAATTACCAAACTACACAAGCTTAAAGTAAAGCTGTCGGCTTTTTGCCGATATTCCTCCTCAGTGAAGAATACTGGCTATAGGGGTTTATTTATCAGTTGGATCAGCAGAAGACTTTATTAAAATATGGACTCTCCAGTTTTGTCTGAACGCCATCAGCCTGGGCTCAGCCTGATCCCTTCTGGGAGGAATGCAGCCTGTCCACAGCACTCGTGGTGCTCTGGGAGCTACCTAACGTATCACCTCTGTGGGGCTGGTAGCTTTAAGGTCTCCAACTCTGCATAGGTCGAGGCCAAACTGAAATCATGATGACACCCTATTATAAGGTCTATTTCTGGAATATCTGTTACTCAAGTATCTCATCTGTCAAGAACTTGCTGGTGGAATGGGTACCAGATTGTTAATAGAGGTGAGCTGGACACCTGTTAAAATAAAATATTATCTTGGCTATGGATGCTTGGGCCTGATGGTTCTGAAAGGTCTGTTGTGAACCACATTTCCAGCAGATTTGCTTCAGACGTGATAGATGGATCCTGCAGGAAATGAAAACGCTCTGTCTTCTTTCCTGAAAAATATTATTACTATTCTTAAGCATTACTCTTGCCTGTGTCTTTTTTTTTTTTTTTTCCAGGTGGTATGTTAGTGGCAGGGATCTTGCCATGTTGTACATCTGGTTAATGGACCAGAACATCATCACTGTTTACAGTTATTTCTAACAGGAACCGAGATCAAAGATCAAGGTAATGGAAGAAAGAACAATGAAAGATGAGAGGAGGTCCTCAGCAAGGATGGACTATATTCTGCCCTTGCCAAGCTTTATCTGATAGGTAGTTTTCCATCTTTGGCAACTATAATCTGAATCCTGTGATCTTTATATTGACAAGCTTTGCATTTAAAACTACATCAATGAGATCACATTTAATTTGGGCACATTTTTAACCTTCTGCCCTTTCACTTTTTGAAAAACCCATTTTACCTAGCAAGCGCTATATAAAACTACCTCAAAAAATACTGTTCCTAGGCACCCTTATGGCCATGAACCAAGTGTACTCACTTTTTCATGATTATGGACTTGAACTGAAGGTTGCATCACTTTCTGGTTTCTTGCAAATAGAAGAATATAGGTTGAGACAGGGGAAATGATTTTTTGGAAGGGCCAGGTACACATGGACCCGGCAGCCTCTTGAAACCTTACAGACCAGGTAGCTCTGGCAGTGGGCTTCACATTTCCATCTGTAGAGCGGCAAATACAAAAATGTGTATGTAACATAAACAGGGCCAAGATACTATGACTGATTTGGGGGTTTCTGGTTTTATGTTATTTTATTTTGAAGCCACAGTTTCTATTAAACCCTTCACTTCCACATAACTGAAGAGGTATTTACAGAAGATGCAGATGCTCTTCATGCTAAATGTTGGGCGTGCACAGAATGAGAGACAACAATTACACTTAATTTCTGAGCCCATGCTCCATACCCAGGAAGCAGCAGTGTGCCTCCTTATCACCACAAATGCATGGGGGAAGGGGTTTTATAGAGTTTTTATGCATTTCTCCCAGTGCTGTCAGAACAGTTGTGAAATGCCTCGGATTTCTTTTGCTTGCATTTGTCCAGGCTGGCAAGAAGGTGCTCTATCTAGCAAGGTCTGCAGGCTGGGACAGCAAAGGGTCCAGCAGCGTTTCAGAGCTCTAACTGAAAGTTACCACAGGCAAAAGCGGCGACTGTTGCATTCCACCTGTTATCTCCGGGAGTCAGCAGCGCTGCCGTCCCCCTCCAGCTTCCCTGCAAGTCCTGGCAGCACCGAGATAACATTTCCTTCAAGATCTGCTCATGCCAGGTTATCGATAAACTTAGGAAAACGAATACCTTGAGGGAGCAAGGCTGGATTTTCAGTTTACTTAATTTATAGGCCAAGTCTAGCGTGGTACAGTGGACGCCCAGCTGCCCGTGCTCTTTGTAACCCAGCTTTTGGAGGATGTCACTTTGCTAAGGCAGGATGTGCACGGGGTTTTGAAGAACACTGCAGTGATGGTGGCTGACTGCTGCCTTTCTGGTTACAATTAACAGCACATTCTCACCAACTGTCTGAGTTGCACTTGTTCGCAGGCCCCGGGAAACCGGAATATCTTTCTTTTGTCCCACATGCCTTCATCACCATGACAACAAATGGGGAAATATTATAAATATTTTTTTTTTCCCTAAGTAGACTGGTAAGTTTTCAAGACCACACACACACACAGAGTACAGGTAGTTCAAACTCGGGGATTAGCACATTAAAACCGTGGGTTTAACCAGTAACCTGGGCTGTGGCCCAGCTCCATGCCAATGCTCATTGGAAAACATCCTCCCAAAGTCACTGGTGACTACACAAGTATGTGGGCAATGCCCAATGCCAGCCTGTGGCTGTTGCCTCCAGCAATTACAGGCAGGTTGAGGTCCTCTCCAAGACCACCCTGAGCTCCTCCTAATTGTGCCACTGCTGGAAACAAAGCTCAAATCTTGTGCAGGGGTCTAAAAATCGAAGTAGCACTCCCAAGGGGAGTAGCACTTCAGTTGCCAGGGCCCTTATTGACCCCACAGTCAGTAATCGCTGTGGCCTGGGAAGCAAAGTCACCATCCGCCTTAAAAAACATTGTCCCCAAATAGAGGGGCAAAAGGAGCATCAGCAGCTCATTGTACACTGGGAGTTGAGGGAGGGGATTCATGTCTGCTTTTGTGCAAATTAAAACCCTTGCATCACCGAGAGCCCCACCAGGCAATACTCTGCCACGCAGCAGCAATTACAGCATTGGGGCTATAGGCAAACATGGACTTCTGATTTCAGGTTCGGAGTCTGGGAAGAAATCCTTGCCAGCTGCAGCTGCTGGAAGGTACAGTGCCTTGGCACAGGCATTAGGCTGATGGAGCGTCTGGCGTGAGACCCGAGGAAGCTTGCAGGCTCTCGTCTGCAGCCTCTGGATCCAGAAGCTGGCCAGAAGGTCTTGAGTCTTTCCCT
>NW_010260682.1:12120-13591 GCF_000690775.1 Eurypyga helias
ATTAAGCACCCTGCAACTTCTGTATCACTAGGGTATTTCATGGGAAAGTTTTCTTTTTGTTGGTTACGTGTTGCTGCTTGCACATGTTTTTTTCCCCTCTATCTAGACCATCTATTCTTTTCAAGTGACAGATACTAAAAGTAGTAAGCTGTAAAAACATGTACCACCAGAGTTATAAAGAAAATCTCTTGGGAGACAGTAAAACAAACCCAGTCCCAAACACCCTCCCCTTGCCCACGTTGCCAAACCACCTCCTTTTCCGCTGCTCTGCCAACACAATTCTTCCACAATACCTCCAGGGAGGGAGGGAGGGGGTAGCAGATTAAAAAGCCAGGTTCCTCCCTCCGCGAGGTTTCCCAGCACGTATTGCCAGCCTGGGGAATAGAGGGAAAGGGGAAAGGCCGGCTCTGCCCTGCGTAGGGCCAAGCAATTTTTCAGCTGTATAAAAATATATTAAATTCCAATCTCACTGGAGCCGGTGTTGAAAGATTTCAGCGAGGCCAACACTTGACCTTTAGCAGACAATAGCCCCGGCCCTAATTGGCAACTGCTCATTGTGCATTTTCATGTGTGTTGAAGAGGTGGGTTTCATGCTCATTCCCCTGTAGGCTCAGGTCTGGGGCTGCCAGAGGGAAGCGGCGAAGGTTTGGTGGTTTCTGATTGTTCCATAATGCCACCTGCTGACTCGAGGGCGACAGTAGCCAGTGTATCAAAAGTCCTTTCACCGAGCCCGGCTTTTAACTTCGGTGCTATTTATATTAATGGGATCATTCAACGCATTTCACTCACGTTCTGATTTAGAGTCCAAGGACAGACCCGAGTTACAAATCCTGAGTGAGCACCGTAAGATATATTGGACACCAACTATACCGGCTTATTGGGTATAAGTTGGGTCACAACTACAAAATATAATGAGGTGATTGAGAAGCTCTTGACACTCAAAATATTAAGATGTCGTGTTTGTAACGCACTATGCTTTTTCATGAGTGATGCAAGCGTTTGTGTGCCAGCACTGCAGTGTGTCTTCCCTAAATGGCCAAGATGATAGGAGGAGGGGGGAAACAGAAGTGGCTACTTTACTTCCAGGAGAAGCCCAGATCTTATTGCCTCTACAAGGATGATTTCATCATCCATAGTAATTCATGCAAAGATGCGTAGAATAATAAAGAGGCCCCCCATCCAGAAAAAAAGGCTCCCAATCATCTACTTTGCAAAGCCTGGGAAAGTTCAAACACAGATCTGGAGTGAATGCCATACCGCTAATGTGGTCTTTTAACCAGCTCAAAAATCATGACTCTCTATCAGAATTCTCACTTCTGGGACTCATCCCATTACACCAGTTGATCCTTGAGTTTCACCATATCCATGTCTCGACCAAAATCCTGTTTTCACCCCATCTCTCTCTGAACCCTTTTATCGAAGTATCTCCCTGCAGCACTCACGTGCTTCCAGCACAGCTCAGCTATTCCTG
>NW_010260682.1:13642-15816 GCF_000690775.1 Eurypyga helias
TCCTCCCAGCACTCATCAGCTCCTGAAATAACCGTTCGTTCAGGTCTCTACCAGCACCCCCAGCAGATCTTTGCGTCTTCCTTATGAGTTCCAAGTACATTTTTCGGAGGGTTTCTGACATGGGCAGCTTGACACTCTCCAGCGCGGTGGAGACAGGCACTGCAAAGCCTTTGCACCACTCTCCTCCTTCTGGCACCTTAATCTCCCAGCACTCATCAGCTCCTGAAATAACCGTTCGTTCAGGTCTCTACCAGCACCCCCAGCAGATCTTTGCGTCTTCCTTATGAGTTCCAAGTACATTTTTCGGAGGGTTTCTGACATGGGCAGCTTGACACTCTCCAGCGCGGTGGAGACAGGCACTGCAAAGCCTTTGCACCACTCTCCTCCTTCTGGCACCTTAATGGGGTCTAATTTTTGTGCTGGCCTCCCACGCACCTAATAAAAGACGCGCATTCAAGCAGGCTTTGTGCCCAGAACACAATTAAGCATCCAACTGTCCGATCTGTGTGGCCAAATCCTCAGCGTTCCCGGGGGTTCTCAGGTGCAGGTTCACGCTGGTTCATCAGGTTTCCAAAGGAGGGAGGAAATGTAATTTAGCTCTTCCAGTCTTAGTCATTGAAAATAAAAGGGGAGTAAGTGAAGCTTGTCTTTGGCTGTAGGATCGGCAAACAAACCAGGCATGATTCTTTATCTTCAAGTGAAATTTGCAAGTGAACAAGGCATTATAATTGATGCAGATTTAAAGATATAAGGTGAGGCTATTCCATTTTTAAATGACAAACCTTATCTCACTTTTCCCATCCCCTCCCTTTTTCTTCCCTTGCACAGCAGAATGCTTAACAATAATTTCTTCAGACCCAATCCTCAGAACTGCTATTCCCCACAACTCCAGTGATTTTTAGAACACCTGGAGATATTTAGCAACCCTGAAAAAATCCTCCTCTCCCCATCAAACCTTTCTTTCAACACAAGCTGACCACAGAAATGTCATAATACCTGAGACAAGCAGTTTTGCCATATGCTCTGGGTCATTCTGTGCCATTAACAAAAATATGGCATGGGATGAAAACAACCCAGAGCCACAATACAGAAAATAACCAGTGCATCAGCCCACTCAAACGTGGGGAAGGGGGGTACAAAGTCTGCCTGACTGGCGTGAAGATGTATATTGAAGATATATCACGTCAGTTTAATTCCAGAGGTGAATCAAACTCGGGCTGTGGACCATTCATTGTGCGCCATGTTAAATGGTCAGTACCTGCTCTCATGTAGCTGCGCCTGTAAGACCCTTCCCAGGGAATGCCTGGCATGGCAAGGGGGAGAGCAGACATGCCTAAAAGGCAGTATGGGCAGTGCAGAGCCAGCTTTGACTCCCTCATGGTCCTCCAGCATTATCTCAGCAGGCTTTGCATCCTCAGAGATGTCCAGCCCCTCCTCACGCTGCACACCAGGGCTCACCGAACCTGCACACCCGCAGTTTCATACTATGAAGACACCATCCTGATGGGGTGCAGCACAGCCATTGTGTTGCTTTGGTCATTCTGAACCTCAAAGTACGATGCCTTAGGCCCACAAGGCCACCGCATGGGCCCAGAGAAGACCACAGCACCATACAGTGTGTTCGTAGCCAGGCTGTGCCACTTTTCTTTGGGCCAGAAAACACCACCTGCTCCTCTTTTCCTTAGTAATGTAGGTGTCACCAAGGAAAGGAACATTTACACCTCCTGGTACTTATCAGGGCACAAAGACTTGTAACAGAGTTTAACCCTGACTCTGAGACACTGAAAAACACCCCGGAAGACTTGGTCTCTTCCGTTTGTTTAAGGAAGTGAGGAGAGAGAGGTTAGACGACCACAGGGAATGACTGATGCCAGAAAAGTAGTCTGGGATGAATGGAAAAGTAAAGAAAAATTATAACAGTGTTACTAAATAAGAGACATTAGTATTACTAATGCACTGCGTACTTACTATGTGAAGGAGGATCTTCCTCCTCCCAGAGATGGATCCATCTAGAGATGAACCATAACCTTTATCTCTAGTCACACCAGATGCCTTTGCGTGTAGTTGGGCATTGCATTGATTTTGCCCCTCAGCTGTAACTGAGTAAGGAAAGATAAAGTATATGAAGGAATAAAAGTTGCAAAACCACTCAGATTTCATAGAATCATAGAATC
>NW_010260683.1:0-10141 GCF_000690775.1 Eurypyga helias
CCACCTTTTCCTAAATATCTGTTCTTTCTTCATCTAGAAAGAGACTTGGAACTGAAAACTTACTCCTCAGCATATTTCTTTCTTGCCACCTTACTGTGAAAAACGTTAACTGGTTGCTTCATATTTGTATGACTGTGAAACTAAATTAAATTAAAGAACAATCCATATATGAGGTCACTGAAGCATACTGATTCCCTTCTTCCCTCTGCCATCCCATTGGCAGCATCTCAGTAAACATGCAATAAAAGACCTTGCGTCTTCCCACTTGCAGCAGAGAGGTGCCTGACATTGCTATTACTGTCACCATCCACAGAATATCCAGTTTTACAGCTAAGAGGTGCCAAAACCACTGAAGATTTTGGCAACCCAAAGTAACATTTTGCATATTTGCACTATGATCATTGCAGTGACAGCTGCTCAGACAGATTTCTGAGTCTTTTGCGCCACTAGTGCTTCATGTATTTCTGTCCTTGGCAATCTTTTCAAGAGGAGAAAATACCAGCTGTTACTCCTGGCCACCAGAGCAGCAACAGCCTTCTTTTCTCATCACCTCAAAATAAATAACTGAGGCAGGCAACTAAATCTAGAGTTAGGAATGGCTTTTGTTTCTAAATCAAACCGATCAAATGATATTAACTCATTTGAGTTCTGAGTGTCTTCAGTGAAAAAAAAAAAAACACCAAAAATGAAAAGAATGAAAAAGGTCATGGTTGGGAGTTTTGAATTTGTTATTTTTGTTTCTTAAAAATTTTTTTAACAGAGTGCCAGTGTGATTTTTTTCTCCCTCTCACTATATACTCATATAAATCACTGGTGCAAAAATAACCCATATTTATAGAAGACAGAGACTGATGCGATTATGAAATATCATCTAAAAAGGTCATTGCAGATATCAAACATAATGGTTTTAAAATGTGGTAAATACCTGTATTCTCTGTTTCATGGATCAACAAAAAATGTTTTCTTCCCCCTTAATTGTGATTTTTTAGGTTACCTGTTAGGGCTTCATCTGTACATCATCACTTGCATATTAAATATACTGTAAAAGGCACCTCAAAATCTGTCACAATATAGGTATGACTGGATGAAAAAAAGTTAATTTATAAGTATCCTCATGTATAGCTGATGAAGTAAATGGACATAGCCATCTCTTTCCTACTTCAGTTCCTCCTTGAAGGTCCCGGGAGAGTGGCTGGAAGGGCAGAGATCTGCGGTCCTAGCCCCAGTTTGTTTCACCTGTGACATCTGCCTGCCATGGGACTGCTGTAAACAACCCTATCAGGATTAGTCCCTTCTCCTTCTGGTAAATGTTAACTTTTGGCTTCTTAGCATTACAGCTTAGGTATTTCGAATAGGCCTTCTCAATCATTATGTGTTTGGATGGCATTTTGCTCAATAAAACCCTAATTTGCCTGCTAATTAGATTTTACTGTGGCTACTATACATATATGCTCATAATTGTTTTAGTAAGTATTTACTATTACACCAATGTATTTTATAGAAGATACTGTTAAGTCAATAGCCATACTCATTCCAGTTACTGGATAAACAGATTATATTAATCCTGCTAAATTGTTAAACAGATTGGGGGGATAGCAAGAAAAATTAGTCAGAGTGGGTTTTGTTCAGTTAAATTAGCTACTAACAGCAATTTTAAAAGTAAGCAAATAAACTTCAGGAATCAGCAGTACCTCTTTGTATGTAACAGTAGTTTCAAGAATTGTCTTCCAAAGGGTCCAAGGGACATTTTCTTAGTTTTAGATGTACCTGTAATTCTTGTAATTTCAAAAAAAAAATTAAAATCTCCTTATGCAAAGAAGCTGAGTAGCAGGTTTTCTTCAGCCTGCCATTCTGCAGTTCTTCTGGGATTAGAAACTGGCCCTGAAAGTAGAGCCTGTCAGAAGTCTGAGTCACTATAACCCCTTTATGCATGAATAAACAATTCTTCTCCATTTTTTTAATCTTCTTTTTTCACAGCACTGTGGTATTCAGACCTTGTGCCCATCTCCTGATATTATACTCCTTACAGGTTGTGATGTTAATGTATTCAATATTCAAATTGACACTATTTGCTAAATCTGAATTTTTTTCTGTATTACATGTCATTCTACAGAAACGGCTCACTCAGACAAAAGTTTTGGGTTGCAGGGAGTAATCTTATGTTGCTGGTAATGTTACAAATTTGTAATGTTTCTACAGTGCTATCTGTTTATGTGGCTTTCTATTATAACATAAGATATTATAACATTCAGCTCTGCCTTCTATAAAGAAGTAAAACATCACTAAATATTACCTGCTATCTGCACATACACATTCAGATATTGTGTGATTAAACAGTCTACAAAACAGAACCATTTTTTTCTTATTATTAAAGAGTAAGAATGGCTTTATGTCATATTCAAGGCAGATGCAGGGAGACATAAAACTACCAAATTTTTGCTTTAATTTACAGAAATAAATTCTGACTTAAACTACATGCACCATCTCTGCTTTACCAAATACATAGAGTCATTATTGTGAGAAAATATATATTTAAAAAGAGTCATTTTGGAAAAAGGCACAATCTGGTTTTATGCACTTTAAATGACTCTGCTGACATTGCTGTGAAATATATATTTTTGTGTTTCAATATCATTTCTTTATAAGACCTTATTTTAAAATATAAAAGATATCAAACCTTGGAATATAAGCACAGAACATAAATTCAAAAATCTAACTTCAAATTTAGCTGCTGCATATCCTATCACACAAAAGGGCCTTTCCTTTCAGAAGGTGAAATCCTGATCCACAGGTATTAATAGCAAACTTCAGCTAAGTTGCAGGGTTTCATTATGTCTATCTGTCTCTTGATACACAAGCTAACAACAATCTGCACTGCCATGTGGAAAATGTGCTCTGTCAATGCAGCCAGGAGCAGGAGACTGAACTTGAAAGAAAAAAATCTTGCAGAGTGTCCTTTCGTAGCTGAAGGGATGATGTAGTTAGTATTCAATAAACACAGGCACCTGGCATCAAAGAATGAAGGAGAGGGATAACCGGCAGTTGGACTGATGGGATGAAGTCATTTCTCCATAGCAATTCCATGAAAAACACACAGCTGAGGAGAAAGAGAGCCTGATAGGTAACAGAAGCACAGTGAGAAGTTTGATTCTTGATTTTCATACAACTGGTGCAGCTCTTTTATAACAAACATTTTGACATAGTTAATAATTTCCTTTACTTCTCAGTATTTTATGTAGTGGGTTTCAGCATCTTTCACTGTCAGTGGATTCACTGAGACTGGGAAAGAATCGGGACTGAGTTGACACAGTCCCTGTAAATGTCCTTACCTTAGTTGTTAGGTCTTGGGCACAGTTACCTTAGAAGGAATCTAATAGGGAGAATTTTGGCTTGCAATGACTTGAGAGTAACCATAAAGCCTAAAAGACACATCTGCCAGGATTTATATAATCATAGACTTATATGCCATGGCAGGATGCAGGGCTGATTCCTAAAAGTAAACTGAGGGTTTTGTAAGGTGGCTTTCATACTCCACTAAGAGTTTACCAAACACTCAGGTTGTACTACAGTATGAGTAAGAACAGCTGCTATTTATTACTAAATTTAGCACTTTCCAACTTCTTGATTAAAGCCCTGCCTGAGCTTGGTTTATATTTGCTGCTTATATGGATCAGGACTCCCTGTTTGCCTTGAATACAGGGACAGGAATTTGCATAGACTCCTGCAGTTACTGCAGTGACCCAGATTTTGACATATCACAGTGAAGATCATTTTAGAAATGCAGTTTACCTGAAGTTAAACTAGGAACCAGAAAAGACAGCCTTATCAAAAGTATGTGCCCCCCAAAATATGAAGAAATAATCAAAGAATAGAAAAAATAGATATCTAATAGATTCTTCAAAGGTGTGATAATGCGTATGGAAACTAGCATATCTATATTTCTTAATTTTATGACTAAGCTTATGGAGTTATTTTCACAGATTTGAAATTGCATAGTATTTATACATCTTTATTGTATGTTTTGCAGCATTTGTTGGAGCAATTTAAAACACAGGCTTCATATTATCTCTGCAGGTAAAAATTGTTTGGTTTTTTTCCTAGTGTGAAAAGACATGATCTCCAAACACTTCAGGTCCAGACTCTACTTTCTGACAAAAGAGATCTTAGGACTCTTTGATAGAAGGAGCTTTCACATTTAGAAGAATAACAATTGTAATTTGAAAGATTTCACACACAGGGCATATTTAATAACAAAAAAGCTAAATTGATAATATTTCAAGAAACAGAATTCACTAACCAAAATGAAGCTCTTTCTATTTACATATAAAAACATAGTTATAGCTTATACTACTAAAAGAGATGTCTAATCAATTTTAGAATAATGTCAGTGCAAAACTTCTTGTTAATTATAGCTGATTAAACTGGTTAATAAACTTTAAATGTTTAGCTTCTCTTCTAGAAATAATAAATACATTTTTTGTTGGTTTCATCTGTCAAAATCACCTTTTAGATCATAAGAAATCTCTGAAGTTCTTGTGGTTACTAGTTTTGCTGAAGTTCTAGGCATGGGTTAATTTAATATTCTGATCCTGCAGTTATTAAAAAAAAAAGAGTAATAATCTACGTATAGATGCTATGAATGGAAAAAATCACATAGGAACTTCTTGAATACAAAGATAGCATGAACAGTCCTTCATATGCTTTTGGGCTTTCTTGTACAACTGTGATTCCAAAAAAACCCATAATAGAAGCAGTTATTTGTCTATGTCTAGCTGATGTAACATAAAAAAACATTCCTTCTGTTTCAGTCAGCTTGAATTTGGACAATAGTCCTAAAAAGGACTCCATTTTCTTCCTTTCCATTTTTCTTCCTTTTCTTCTTCATTTTTTTTTTCTTGTTAGTAATGAATGGATTTGGGATGACTACAAAAACTAGAATTGTGAGAATTTATACAAGTCCTATCTGATGAGCTATCACTTCTTGAAAAAGAAAACAAAAAGTTGTCAAAGATCAATTAAGCCTAATGGGACAAAACTAAATTAGTTGGTGCAATCCCTATGATGCTTGAAGAAAAAAAAGAAAAATCCAAGCAAAACAAGCTTTTTGGCACATATTTCAGTATTTCTCTTTTTGGCACACAGCAGTATTTTGCTTTTTATTTCCCTTGTTTTCCTTTCTGAAGTGTTTAGAATAAAATGGACAATTTTTGAAGTCTTCTCTGTGCAACAAGAGGGTGTTCTGGGGTTGCCCTAAGCTATAAGAAACTTGTTACAGGTGGCTTATGTTGTCAAACTTTGGCACTTCACATTGCTATTTCTCACACTGATCTTTGCAGCTTTCTGCAGGAACCTACAGATCTCTCCAATATGTCTGCCGACACTCTTAAAAATTTGATGGCTTCTGAATGTCAGATCAGGCTTCTACCTAAAAAATAAGAAAAAAATACACAATTTTTTTTGGACCGAAGCAGTACTTCATACTCTAAAATATAACTAGTCAGGGAAAGCACCACTGTACATTTCAGGACTCCAAAATCTATCAGACAAAGGGTATGACCCTACCACATGTATTAATCTCTATTTAGAAGTACAGAAAAAAAACATTACTTACTATCCACATAAAAAACACTAAAGATTTTTTTCTCACTCCTAAATATTTTCTGGGTTTTGATATGTTGAGTCACATCCCTAGGAACAATAAAAAAAAACCCCGTTAACTTACCTGTTCTAGGTGGTAGCTCTCCTTTGATAAAATTTCATTATGAATAAGGTTTTTGCTTCCAGACAACACATCTATTGTCTATCCAATAGTTAATAACTGAATATTATATAAACAATTTGTTATTAAGAAAAAAAAAAAAATTACAGGACCTCCTACACCCCCATTCCCCCAATAACATGAACATGTGTTTCTTTTTTATTATCAAAATCACAGATGATTTTTCATCATCTGCATATGTTGTTCAGACTTCTGTTCATTTAGGCCTTAAACCTTCAGACACATCCCAAGTTTATAACCTAGTTGTGGCAATTTGGTGTTCCTACCTTTGGATAGAGGATAATATTTAAGGAGTGCTAGAGAGAGGGAGACTCTTATTTCTAAGTCCTCAGAGGTAAATATATACCTAAGTTATGACACATTAGCAGACAGGAATAAAATGATGTCACTTGTTGATTGGATTTTGTCAAGTAATTCACTTCCAAGGAACACAATTTTTTGTGATATTGGCAGAGAAATTACAGAGCATCTTTGTAGAAAATCTGGGAGTAGCATACCAGTGGATTACTGCTAATGGTGAAGAGGTACACCTGTGTTAATCAGCATGTGCGCTGACTATATTATTTTCTGTATTTCTCAGGCCATGAATGTGTATTCTTCATCAGGGCTGTGACTGAGTATAATAAGAAATTACCATTTTGGGCATACCTTCCTGCTGTCAGAGAAGGCTTCAAAGATGGGAGGGTCTAAAGAAGAGTGAAGTAGTATAAGCAGTTCTCTTCTGCCTTCAGTCAAAAATGTCTGCGCCATTCAGTGTATTTTTGTACCTAAGATTTAGGTACATTTTTGAATCAGCTATTTGGGAGGAAGAAAAAAGTGATAGAAATCTGAAATGGAAAATTTATAATACGTGGCTGTTACTTTAAAAATCTACCACCATTCATTCACATTATACAACCAGTCTGGTGGAGTGAGACTTTCAAAAAGAGAAATGTGAGGTATTCAGAACTTCCATGATTGAATGCATTTTACAGAATATCTTGGCTTGGGAAGTTTTCTTAGATCTTTTGGAAACAATAAACAAATTACGTAATGTGAATTATGTGGTTTGTACTAGGTGGGGTTTCCTTGAGTTTTCAGAAATTCTCACCTATTTCCAATGAAGTTATCCATGGAAATACTAGTTGTGTTTATGAGAACAGAATTAAAACAAAACGCTATTATTATTATTATTATTATTTATTTGTATTATAACACATCATTGTCCAGATACGGAATGAAAACTGTGACCTTGATTACTTATCTCTCATTGAGTACGCAGACTAATAAATTAATGTCATATTCTTCCAGGATGCCTACAAAATAAATTTAATTTTAAACAGTGTTTTCACATCTACTTCATCCCAGCCTACTGTTATGCCTCACATTGCTGCTGTTCTGCTTTAGTAAAGAAAAAGAAAGGGAGCCACAATATTTCATTAACATGGCAAAATATGAGGTGAAAAAAAAATCTCATATGTGTATACTAAGCATTTACTGCATTTGCTGTTAAAGCCCATGCTGGGAGAAACACAATTTACCGATGTTTGAGTATCCAAGTGGTTAGTAACATTACTTTTGTTGTGAACTTCGAGGAAAAAAAGGTTTCTACTGTGACAGTAACACCACATGAAGATCATAGATTGAAAGTACTTGTTTGGTAGGGATTGGGTGTCTGATAAAAATCTTGACATACCTCCAAAGAAAAAGAAAGAAAAAGCAAAATCTGTTTTAATAATATAATAATAGCAACTAAATCATAATGACTGAGGGTAATAAATGATGGTAGTGTTGAAACTACCTGAAAGTACAAGACTGTACTGGGAAGTGTATGATTTCTCCTTGTAACTTCCTGTATCACTTTAAGTACTGTTTGGTAAAAATGGAGTATAATATTTCTTTACACTAATTTTACCATGAGTTTAAGCCACTACAGCTTCCTTTCAGTCAAGAAGGTCAGTAACAATGGAAATCCTTTTAAGTACCTTACTGGAAAAAAATTAGTGTAATTGCTTACGAGTTATATGTATCAAGCTATTTCCTTGCATGCAGTGTCAGGTGTTACCTTCCCCATTGTTCAGGGTCAGGCTGAGGTTGAGAACAGTCTTACTCAGAGTATTTATTCATAGATTTATGTTATGTACCTATAAAATAATTTTTCTCCAACAGATGTACATTGTACCAACATTTTTTTTCACCCTATTCCTCAAGTAGTCTCCTTGAAGAGGGCAATGCTTCTTCCAACTGTTCTTGATATCTGATGAACACAGCTTTCAGAAAAGGAGATTCTAATTCCTGCAAAGGACATGTGATGACTACAAGAACTCATTCAGAATTAAAACAAATGCACCTATAAGTATAAATAAATATGTTTTGGACTCATGCAGACATTTTCAGATTTGTAAACCCTTTTCATCTTTTTCAATAACAATCTGCTGAAGGGACTTTGTAATGTGCAAATCAAAGGTTATGACTTTGGATTAAAATAAAAATCCTTCAAAAGCTTAAATTTAAAAAAAAAAAAATCTGCATAATTTAGTGGTCCCATTAACCTCAGTGGGTAAACTATAATTGTATTGAAGCAAATGGGAGCTTTGTTATTAATTTTTAAAAAGCCAGTATAATTACATGGGAGCTAGTGCAAAAACATCTACAGGAGACAGAAAAAAATTTGATCTCAATTTGAACCTCAGATATTCACGCTTACACACTTTGAGAAATTAAAGCCGGGGTTTTTTAGATCAACCATGTGTATTTTTTGTCAGATAGGGACAACATTAAAGTGTGTAAAATTATGTATAAAGCAGTAATACTTACAGATGGCTTAGATTCAATAGCAAAAAAAGAAGCGTGTATGCACTGAAAAGTCTTTTCTTTGGTCTGGAAAGTTATCTTCCCTTTATATATGCAATGTACTTAATGATACACATTTAGTCTTTGTGAATTTGTAAACAGATATAAAACAAATTGAAATTGAAAGTTTTAATAAAAAAAGACAGTACTGAAGAAGTTCAGAAATCTCTAGACAGGGTGGTAGAGTCAGAACAGCATAGCAGTGATTCATCCTACTGTTGTCACGCTTTAACCTGTTGGTCTTTTAAAGCAAGTTCACTTATCACTTAACATGAACCCTGGAAGGAATGAAATGATCATATATGATTTTATTATGTCAGGCAGGAAATGTCTTTCCTTGGTAATTGATATCAAAGACAGAAGTTACTCCAAGGAAATGCAAAAAAGAAATCACCTCCCTAGAGACCATACCAGCAACAGGACTATTTCAGGCTTCTGGCTTACTGGTGACAGTATGCAGCAATGCCTTCTGCCCTCGAGGGATTTAATGGCATGCGACCTTAGTGACAAAGGAGATATTGAAAGAGAGGTTTGGCTAAGTATTTGTTTAAATATAAGCAGTGACACTGTTCATTATAAAGTGATTTATTTTCCTAAGGTGTTCCTAGTGTGTGGGTAAGCAAGACAGATGCAATCACCTCAGACACAAATTTTCAAGGTAGGAATTCTTTGTTTTAGAAATCCTTAAGATGGATTATCTACATTGATAGACGAAAGGGTTTGGTTTTTTGTTTGGTTTTGGGTTTGGTTTTTTTTTTCCTACTGGTTAATTCTTTTCTCCTCTGCATATGTTCAAGAAGATTTTATTGTCCATGAAAGTGAAGGGCAGAGAGTACAGGGTCCAGCTGAACACAACTTAGAGAAATGAGATGCATAGTAAATTACATGCATAATTCCCTGCACATTTATGCTAGTGTCAGGGAATATCAGGTGTAAAAACACTCAGCACCCCATCTGCTCCAAATGAAATCCTTTCTTGCAGGGAGGGGAACAGAAAAGTAAACAAGGCTTAAGCTTTCAGGTCAACTCAGTGCCATTTTTGTTGTAGGATTTTTTTTTTTTTTTTTTTTAAATTATAAAAATGGACAAAAGGACAAGTATTGGTTTTAGGGCAGAAAGAAATAAACAAAACCAAAAAAAAAGAGTTTAAAAACAGCCCAGGATACAAATTCTCTCAGACAGTGTTCTGTGCTTTTAATTCTTTGAATATTTCTAGAAGACCTCAGAAGTGGTTCTTCTTATGGGAATAATAGATGTAACTGCGTGTATCCTCATTGCACAGGAAAGGCAGGTATGTATTACTTGTGAAAAGTTGGCCACAGAGGTCTAAAGAGTTATTTAATGTCCTTTAGCCTGTGATGTCTGAGTTCAATAGTAAAAAGAGTGCTTCCCGAACTTCACTTCTATATTGGCAACAAAGGAAGATAATTGTAGGCAGCTTACATGTCTTTTTTACTTGTCCCCTTTGAACTAAGAAACCAGTCCTTACCCAAGAAATAACTGTGTATATGTGCTGGATTCAGCCAGGAA
>NW_010260684.1:0-509 GCF_000690775.1 Eurypyga helias
ATCCCACCGGGAGGAACCAACCCGCCGAGCTGCCCGGCCCCCGGGGCAGCGCGTTCCTTGCTCCGAGAGCCCCCGGCTTCGCCGCCCCTGGAGACTCCCAACGGGACCGCGTCGGCACGCAAACTTGGCTCAAAAGTGGCGAGTGCAACCTGAGGCGGGCGAGTGCCCGGCAAGTGACCGCTGAGTGACCACTGAGTGCCCGGCGAGGGGTCAGTGCCCGGCGAGTGACCGCTAAGTGTCTGTAGAGTGACCACTGAGCGACCGCTGAGTGCCCGGCGAGTGACCACTGAGTGCCCAGCGACTGACCACTGAGTGACCGGTGAGTGCCCACTGAGTGACCGCTGAGTGCCCAGCGACTGACCACTGAGTGACCGGTGAGTGCCCACTGAGTGACCGCTGAGTGCCCAGCGACTGACCACTGAGTGCCCACTGAGTGACGGCTGAGTGCCCAGCGACTGACCACTGAGTGACCGGCGAGTTCCCACTGAGTGCCCGGCGAGGGCCCAGCG
>NW_010260685.1:0-1929 GCF_000690775.1 Eurypyga helias
TTCCTGACTGAATCCAGCACAAGTAGACAGTGGAACACTTGTGTGAGCCAGGAGGTGTAGTGCTCCTCCTTTTCAAAGCCAGTGTGGTCTTAGACTAGAGGCTTCATTATAGCTTTACAGTTAAGCTTTTCTCAGGTGATTTCAGAGGTTCACCTTAATTTGGAAATCAATATGCCTGTTCTTATTTCAGTTTTTATCATAGTTGAAATCATAAGAAGACATTAATTAACATATTCATGGAGTGCAGGCTGGTTGTTTCTCATCTGTCTCACAAAGATTTCCACGCTGACTTAAATGCTTAAAGACCATGTAATTGTACATTAATTCTTTAACTTTATTAGTGAACAAAATACATTTTTTTCCATTTCAGTGGCTTTGTTTTTCTTCGACTGATTTGTCCTGCTATCCTGAACCCAAGGATGTTTAATATCGTCTCAGGTGACTATGCTTCAGACTGAATTCCTACTTTATGTAGTAATAGACATGAACTTGCTTTAGTGCCTAATTTATCAAAATAGCCTTTTGAACACTACGCTCAAAGTCATGTTATCCGTATCAATTGACTGACTTTCTCCGTAAGGCAGCCAGCATATGGTTTTCACCCTCAAAGGTTAGACAGTGTTTATTTCCAATGTCTTGTTTTAAAGTAACAAAAAAAATAAAAAAAAGGTGAATGTTAAATTATTTTTTGTTGTGGGTTAACCCCGGTGGGCAGATAAAGCAACACACAGTTGTTTACTCAATTTCCTCCTCACCCTCAGTGGGACAGGGGAAGAGGAAATGAAAAATAAAATCAAGGAAACTTGGGGGTCAAGATAAAACAAACAAACAAAAAATTAAATAATTGTTTAATAAGTGAAGGATATGAAGGATAAATGGAACAAAGCAAGACAAGTGATGCAAAGGCAATCACACCACTTCCCATGGACAGACCAATGCCCAGCCAGTACCTGAGCAAAAGATGGCTAACACCCATAAAACTCCCTCCTTTCCCTTTTATTACTGAGCATGATGTTATATGTTATGGAATATCTCTCTGGTTAGTTCGGGTCATCTGTCCAGTTGTATCCCTCTCAGCCTATTGTGCAACCCTCAGTCTATTCACTGGGAAGGGCAGAGTGAGAAACAGAGAAGGCCTTGATGCTGTGTAAACACTGTTCAGCAAAAGCTATAATATTAGTGTGTTATCAGTACTGTTTTGGTTAAAAAAATCAACACCATATGAGCTGCTATGAAGAAAATTAACTATCCTAGGCAGGCTCAGTACAAAAGCATTACCCTGGTTTTTGATGCTCTCTTTGTAGAGTGCATCTCTATCAGTAAATAAAACAGTGACAGGGACTATTCCTGTTTGCTAGAACATGTTTGGGAAATTGCTATACTGATTTGTAGCACAGTTCTGGCTGATATCAGGTAGCATTCTCCTAAACGGTTCTTAAGCATGATTTGGGTGTTGGTATTCATCAAGGACCACATCTGACATGGTTAGCGTGGACTTTGGTGTGAAGCTTTAGTGGTGAGGGCATGGATTATTACATGGTAGTTGGCTTAAGCACCTCGAAGTGTTTTTGAAGATTTTAACTTACAGATGTAGTTGAGGTCTTACAGATCCAACAAATAGTGTGTGTGTTACTGTTGTTCTAGACATAAGACTGTTGGCAGTATTTCAGGTTTTAAGTTTTACTGTATTCATTTGTGATGGGTTGACCCTGGCTGGTTGCCTGCCAAAGCTGCTCTATCATTCCCCCTCCTCAGCTGGACAGGGGAGAGAAAATATAACAAAAGGCTCAGAGGCTGAGATAAGGACAGGGAGAGATCATTCACCAATTATCATCATGAGCAAGACAAACTCAACTCAGGGAAATTAATTTTATTTATTACCAATCAAATCAGAGAGAATAATAAGAAATAAAAATTAAATCTTAAAAC
>NW_010260686.1:0-4509 GCF_000690775.1 Eurypyga helias
ACCCAAATCATTCTGTGATTCTGTTATTATGTTTAATTGCTTACTGTCATACAGAATTAAATACATGCATCTGTATTTATATCTTTCTTATTGTCTCTCCTGTACACATATATGTTTTTCCAAGCATTTAGGATTATTCATCTATTTACAAGATGGAGATATAATCTACAAGATGTATAAAAACATATTCATATTGTTTTAATTTGTATAAGAATATCTGATTGAGAAACTTGTTCCAGTATCTTGCCTGGTTTTACAGTGTGATTGGCACAGATAAGGTTCTTCACATATGCAAAACCCAATTGACTTCAGTGGTGTTTTCAGAGGCCCAGCAGATTTATTTACACAGTAAGATCTAGGCCTTAATGATCAATTAAAATAAACAGTGTAGGCACATAAGCTTATGAAAATCAAAACAGAAAGCAGCAGTTGCTACTCCAATAATTTTATATTACTTTTAAGTAATAGATCTTAAAACATACTTAAAAAATAGAAGCAATGGGATGTTTTGCAGATACAGAAATACGTAAATAGAGAGAAGGTCCAGCCATTGTAGTTTCTGTAGTTTGTGACCTCTCATACTTAATCTCCATTTCTTAAAAAATGAGAAATCATAAGTCCGGTCTCATAAATCAAAAGGGGAAAAGGTATGATTTACTTGTCAGAATGAAATCCAAAGCATATATATTCTCCAAGGGTCTGTACTAGTCATACCAGCTGTTTAAACAGGGTACGTGGATGTCATCTCCATAGGTGCAAAACTTCAGAAGGAATGTCTATAAGTAAAATAGATGCATCCTTATCTATAGTCACTTTACAAGCAAACTTCATCAGTTTGTTTTTATCAGAGGACTTGCAGAATCTTCATACTGTACTAAAAGCCATATATATGGATTGGATTTCTGGTTTTATCTGATTAGATATTGTCCATGTAACTTTTGCATTATATAAATGTTTTCTAACATCGCTGCTATTTCTTGAAACAGAATCTACATTTTTCTCGATCCTCAGTGGTAGTACAAAATCCTTGCAATCAAACTGTGAAAGTAAATGTCTTTTTTTTTTTTTTTTTTTTTTTACTTCATAAGGACATTTTACAGTAGGCAGTGAAGTATTCTAGCCATTCCAGAGTCATGTAAACTATCCTAAAAATGCACTGGGAAGAAGAAGAGGCTGTAATTAATTATTTTTTGCAATGGACTGACATGAAAGACTACATTTTAAAGAATCCAGTGAGTTCATTTTCTTTGCTCACTGAGTATCAGTAGTTCCATACCAGGGATGTTTTGCCTAGTTAATGTAGAATGAATTCTTTGATAAACAGTGGGTTGATTTTTGGTCCAAAAGAAAACTGGATTTTTTTTTTTTTTCCTGTTCTGTCTTTTTCTGATAGTAAACTGTAGTGGGTTTCAGCTGTTCTGGTTTAAAGTCTTTCAGTTTTATGAATAGCTCTTAAAGTCTCACTATTATTTATTGTTGTAATTCCTCAAGAGAGGAGCACTAAAGTAATTAGGAAAAATATCTTAGTCCCAAGACACTTTAATGCTTCCAAAGTCATAGTGTTTCACCTCTCCTCGCATGGATTGATATGTGATGCCCTGGTTTGGCAAGTCGTACTTGATGCTAAGTCCAAGCAGTAGTCCTGTTGACTTTGGGAGGTTTACACACGTGCTTGAACATAGGCCTGTGCATCAGTGCCTTGTTTGCTTAGGGGCATAAAATGCAACTTCAGGTAAAGGAAAGTGGCATCACCTGGCTCATTGGTACATAGAAGTTGCTCCACAGTTTCAAACATTAACATTATTTCAAAAATCAGATTCCAGAGCTCCAGAGGAATCAGGAGCTAACTGTAAGGATGGGTGGGAATTGTGAGAGCAATACTGCTCCTGCTGTCCTCTTCCACTGCCTTGGTGTAAAACCATGGCAAATAAAATACCTTGCAGTTGCCAGATAATCTATCAACATGTAATTTTTTCTTTTCTTTTCAAAGCGATGTTGCTTATCATAGCAGCGTACAAGATTCTTTCTTTTTTGCATGGTGTATCCGTGACGTTTTTGCCATTCAGAAGCAATGCTGACACATGCAGGAAATGACAGATAACATTAGTGTAATAAAAGAGTTAAATCAAAACCAAAGCACAGATGTATTTCTAGTTGTTTTGAAAGCACTGACCTAAGCACCTCTGCAGGATTTTATTAGTAAAGTCTAAAAATATTTGGAGGTGAGCAGTGCTCTCTTGTAATAGCCTAAAAGAGCTGACTTGTCATCAAGTGTGTCTGAGATGCCTTTATCTGGAGCTAGTTTCATGCCTGTTTGTGAAAGAGGAATTTTCTTAGGCCTTTGTCCATGACTGCTGAGAGGTTATTGAATGTCAGGTGTCAGGGCTCAGACCAGCCTGCCATAGGTACAAAACAGTGCAGGGGGAAGAGGAGAAAAAGAAAGGAGGAAAGAAAGAAAGGAGACAGCCAGAGGGTAAAAATGCAAAAGCTTTCAAGCATTTCTTCTATCCTAACCCTGAAGGTCACCACATCACTGGACTAGTGCAGGCTGTGTGGTGACTGCCTGCAAATCTTCTTGTATTAAATTAGAATTAAAAATGTAAAGACTCATTTGTAGAATTATATTCAGATTCAAGGCTGAGTTTTGAGCCTGGGTTTGATTCTAGCATGAATTTTATTCTGCTGATTAAGCGGCTTTCATGTTTTTCATGTACTTTTACAGATCAAAAAAACTTGCAAGGTACCTCATTGAGCGAACAGGCTCTGGCCCACGGATATTGCAATCAAATCTTCATTTCTGTAATCTCCAGTTCCTGAAGTTTGTCCATGTACACCCACAAGAGATGACAGAACTGAGGAATCAGTGTAGATGCCAGCCAAAAAGACCATAAATAAAGAAGTTTTGCACTTTTTTTCTTGCTCTTCAGAATGGAACAGGGTTTCTTCAGCTTTGTTGTGGCTGAGGAGACGAAGGTATGTTGCTTTTTTTCTTAACATCTACATGGTCTACGACCTCTCACCTCAGGATGAAGTGGTTGTCTTTTAAAGCAAGTAGTAAAAAACAACCGACTATCCCCATATTATACTATATTACGATCATTTTCAGACCACGTGCAACTAAGCAGAGAACTGTTCAGTTAGGCGCTGCAGTTACTGTTAATGAGCGCTGTTATGGGGTAATTGAAAACATATGCTGTCCATGCACCACCACCGTGACTGCAGGAGTAGAACGGGAGATGTCCTTCTGCTGTTTGATTGGAACTGATCTTCCCACAACTGAGTAGCAGTAGGGCTCGGAGGGGTCTTGATTTCTGTCCCTCTTAATTGCGCTTGCAAGTCCGCACTGTGTTCTACTTCAGACATTATTATATGTTTTTTCAGTATGTTTGCCTGTACCCAATTAATAATTGTCCTACAGTACATTGCCCTCTTCCACCAGCTACAGCCTGAATTCATTGATATCATCTCCTTAAAAGTTTGAAACCCCCCAGTGACAGGAATATTAATGTGCCAACACTGTCATATCTATTTCAGCTCATACATATGCAATGTCTTTGTTTTCAAAGATTTATGTCAGACTTTGCTGAAGTGAGGTATTCTACCATTTTAGATAATAGCATGCCAAAGTGATGTTATCAGGCACATTCAGCACTCACTCAAGCAAACGGGAAGGAGCATCCATTCCTTCATAGTTTAAACACAGAGAAACTGTTATTTATCCTTATTTGATGAAGAAATCTTTCAGGGGGAAATGGTGTATTTTTAGAAGAAGATTATGGTCATCCTGTGGATTATCTTTTAATTAAGAATGGATGATTTGTGCCCACTCTGCTGTAGCAAACGTCTTGCTGCTAATGAAGTTTAAACAGACTTACTTTATTTAATTACAGCTAATCACTAGGGTAAAATGTGAAATTGTCTTTGATCCGCATGTAGAGTGGTAATCCTTGTGGCAGATAGCATCTCTTATTCCCTCAAACTCTTTTCAGTTTCTCCAGGAGGTCCCAGCTTAACTAAGGGTTAATTGAGATAGCTGGACGGGTGTGATGGATGTATTTTTGCTCAGGGATGCCATCCTGCTTTTCCAAGGACTTCCTTTCTCTCTCCCGCGCTCCCTCTCCCTGTGCAGTCACCTTCAGGCCGTGTAATGCAGTAGATGCCTGCTTGTTTGACATGAGGGACCTGAGGGGGCCAAGGTCCTGCTGGATCAGTGAGCGGGAGAGCAGAAACTGCTGGAGGGAGAGCAGGGGTTAGGGGAGGGCAGCAGAGACCCGTGTAAAGCAGAAGAGGGCACTAGTAAACTGACCTATTTCAACGACAACTCGCTCCTAGCTGACTATAGAACAGCACGATTGATTGAATATTGAAAGCAGTCATGCCGTTTGGCGAGGGAATGGCACCGAAGGTATTTGAGTTCCTTTAATTTTTTTGTTTGTTAATATTTTGGTTTATTTTTTTAGTATTTTGATGGTTTTCGTTTAGTATTTTCTTTTTATATTTTTTAATATT
>NW_010260687.1:0-3907 GCF_000690775.1 Eurypyga helias
TCCTGGCTGAACCCAGCACACTTAGGGAATCCTATCCATCAGCACAGGCTGGCTGGTATGACTGAGAATCTCTATCGCATCTCAAGTTGCACCAGACACCCTCAGTCAGGTAGCTAAAACATGTCTGTTGGGTTAGAGGCCTTCCCACTCACATCCATGGTACGTTTGTGAGGCCTTGAGCAACCTGGTCTAGTGGAAGGTGTCCCTGCCCATGGCAGGGGGGTTGGAACTAGATGGTCTTTAAGGTCCCTTTCAACCCAAACCATTCTGTGATTCTATGATATACTTTGACCATGCATTGTCTCCACACTATCCAAGCCAGGGGACCGCCAGGGCTCTTAGCAAAGTAGGGCCATGAAGACAACACTGTGAACAAGGGCATTCTTGTAGTTTCAATCCTCTCTATTGGAGTCGAGGCCAGGAAGCCCAGACCCTTGCCCAGGAGATCAGCACAGTCCCTTGCCCCAGCAAGACAGTTGCAGTGCTGAGCTCCTGCTGACAGTGCATGGTCCAAGCACTGAGAAGCAAGAGGGGGATGTGCCAGATGAGGTATTTCTTCCTCTTTGTGGGATACTGTGAATTTACATACTCATTCTCTTTATGATAGTTCATTCATCCTAGCAAAAGCTAGACAAAGGAGATTTCCTTCCCTACAAGCAGCAGCATTTTCAAGACCATTACATCCAACTATCATATACATACTCACTGTACATGGACTCTACTGGCTATTTTTTTTTCCCCTCTTTGTATTTAATTCCCAGCTCACTATTATCCCCCTGTAGAACCCATAGGTGTTTATTGTAAAACAAAGTGCTTTAGAAAAGCACACAGCACATGAAGTCTTTTTCTTATTTCCCACTCCCACACCTCCATTCACCAACATTCCTCACCAGTCTGAGGGACTTTTGCTGATACAAGCAATCATTTATGTCCACTGGAGTTGTAATAGAGGCAAAGCTCCCAGATAAAAGCATCAGTTTCATAGAATCATAGAATGGTTTGGGTTGGAAGGGACCTTAAACACCATCTAGTTCCATCCCCCCTGCCATGGGCAGGGACACCTTCCACTAGACCAGGTTGCTCAAATATATTATTGAATATATTATTGAAAGGCCATAAGACCCCTCCTGTTCATCTCCGCTTTTAAGACAAAAAGCTAGGTAGGTTGTTTCTTTTTCTTAGATCTAGTGGCATAATGCTGCTTTAATCTCTCTAACTGGGCACCGCTATTCTTATGGATGTTTATCTTCTCCTGCTGTCTATTATTTAAACATTCTATCACAGACAGTGGCACTCAGGCTAAATATTTCAAAAATCAATAAAACAAAACCCCTTTGAAATATTACTTCTGTGTGGGGAAGTTTTATCATGTCTGTGCTGGACTTCACTTCTGTAGCAGTCCACCGCACTGATACTCTGCTTATGCCTGTACAGACTTGCAGCTAAAAGTAAGCTTCAGGCAAAAATAATAATGAAATATTGGCAAGTATACTGGAAATTATCCATCAAGTTATTCATCAATTTATTCAGCTCAATTGCCTTTCCAGCATATTCTAGAAAATTCAGGAACAACAACAGCATATGAGGAGAAGGAGACCAAGAATTCATGTCATCCTTGGACTGGTGCTCCTTTGTCCTGTTGTTTAAAAGGACAGACAGTTCAAGACCAGGTTTTATTGAAGAGTCTGTGAAATCTTTCATTGACTTCAATATCTGAAACTCTGCCTTAATTGAGGAGATCTGAATTACTGGTATCCCTCGAGACCTACAAAGCAATGAATATTTGTTTTTTAGAGAACACTTTCACGATTCTTCAGAAAGATTGACTCAGGGACCAATACAGCTACCAGTATTTTTACTTATTCCAGAGGAAGCAAAGAAAGAAAAAACATTGTCTGCTTTTATTCTCACATAAAGGCAGCAAAAGCAAATGTGCAATTGCTTTCCAACTAAATGCTAAGAGGTCAAAGGTAAAACATCAAAAATAGTTCTCTGAAAAACTGGTTTGAATGTCTGTAGTGGTTTTTTTGCTCCTAGGAATAATTTCGTCAGCACGCCATTTTTCATTGTATTGTGAGAAAGCTTCCTGTCAATGTCTCTCCAAGGCACAGTAATACTCACATAGAGATGGTTCCAGGAGGGAAGCTCAAGGTCTAACCATACAGAGCACTAACAATTCACAGAATCATAGAATGGTTTGGGTTGGAAGAGAACTTAAAGCCCATCTAGTTCCAACCCTCCTGCCATGGGCAGGGACACCTTCCACTAGACCAGGTTGCTCAAAGCCTCATCCAGCCTGACCTTGAACACTTCCAGGGATGGGGCATCCACAGCTTCTCTGGGCAAACTGTTCCAGTGCCTCACCACCATCTCCATGAAGAATTTTTTCTTGATATTCAATCTAAACCTCCCCACTTTCAGTTTAAACCCATTACCCCTTGTTCTGTCACTACAGGCCCTTGTAAAAAGTCCCCCCAGCTTCCTTGTAGGCCCCTTCAGGTACTGGAAGGTGCTATAAGGTCTCCCCGCAGCCTCCTCTTCTCCAGGCTGAACAAGCCCAATTCTTGCAGCCTTTCATCATAGCGGAGGTGCTCCAGCCCTCTGAGCATCTTTGTGGCCCTCCTCTCAACTCAGCTGGGGCAGGGGGAGACAAAACAGATAATTTCTTCACCTGAAAGATGGTTGTAGTGCAAGAGTCTGTCATAGGATGTTATAACTATTAAGAGTTGGGTTCAAAAGGACCCTGAACAAACTCATGCAAAACAAATTAAAAGTTAAGATTGTTAAAGATAGATTTTTGGTGCAAACAGATATAAAGGCCTTCCAGAAGACTCTCAACTTGACTGGGTATTGGTAAAGCACTTCAGGACATTATCAAGGTGCCCCTGCCCTACCCCTACTCCCTGGCTTTCTGGGACTGCCTGTTCATCCTCTGCCAAGCAGGCCTTGGGCCTCAGCGAGCACAGCCTTTCTCATGGTCCCATCCTCTTCCTCCAGGCAGCTAGCAGTGCCCTGGGAAGGCTGCTTTGAGACAGCAATGATGGGAATAAAACAAGTCAGTAAGGGAGCCATAAAGTGACATTTTAGTTATTACACCATAACTTCTCCTAGCAGGCCAGTCTTACAAGACATCGAACTTCACTGACAAAAAGCTTTGTTTCCCAGAAAACCCCAAGTGACAGTGCTCGACAACACTTTTTTTTCCAAGTCCTGCTGTCAGGAGCCCCTAAATAAATAACATCCCATGCCATTTAAGGCACAGCCATCTTCCCACAGCTATTTGTCCAAAAAAAGGGCTTGAAATCTCCACGGAGCTATTCAGTGCTTTGGCAGTAAAATACAAATATTTATTGATTTAGCTTTCCAACAGACTCAAGTGTTCAGATTATTACCTAGCATGAAAGTACATATCCCCCTCTTAAGTCCTGCCAGGAAAGAAAGAAATTTCTGCCAAACTAGTTTAATGCTGTTCTCTTTCCCCCATGGTTGTCAATACTGCAGAGACCTCCACGTCCACCTTCCACACGGGGATCGATTTTACCCTCCGGCAGGCTAGACATGGCGAGATTGGCTGGTGCCTTCACGATGGACCTGCTTTTCCCCCAGGGTAGCACTGAGAGCAGACCACCCTCTTCACCCTAATCCACCTAAATCCTTATAACCAGCATTCTTCCTGCAAACTGCATACGTACATATTTTTATGCGACAGAAGCAGCAAATACAGGGAGAGGTACAATCCAGCAGTGGCACCAGCTGATTTCCCATACAATTCCTCATTATCTCCAGCTTTGCTGAGCACCAGACATCCCAGTAACAGGAGTGCATGACAGCTAACTTCCTAAACACCTGCTATACTTGACAAAAAACAATCTTAAATAAGAGATCTCAATGGCAGTAATTCTTTCCC
>NW_010260687.1:3938-6372 GCF_000690775.1 Eurypyga helias
CAGGTCCAAGATGAACAGATGGCTGGAAAACTTCCTTCAAAACGACTGCTTATTGACTGATCTGGTTTCACAAGTTCATTGTGTGTGGGCAGACACTCACTGCACATTGCGTGCTTATAAAGCCATTATCTAAATCTGATGGTTTACATTCCCTGAGGTTTTGTCCATGTATGTTCAACATAATGCTTATCAGCACTCATAAGGATAGAATTTTTAAATTATTCCAAACAGCCAGTAACTAAATTGGCCAAATAAATTGCTACCATTTTAGGTTCAGTTCATCATACACATCATTTTGGTGCTGTTATCCACAAAAAGGTCCTGAAGTTGCTTTGCTTGCTGCCCACTTATTAAACAGTAACAATTGTCATCCAGTTGCTACTGTATTTATTTCACCCTACAAAGGATTATCAACCATCGATGCACTATTGAACAGGGAAAGCCAAAACCTCTTTAAATCTCAGTTTCCCTGATGTTTGGGGGGTTTTTATTTGTTTTGGTTGGTTGGGATTTTTTTTTTTTATTTCAGTTTTATTAATATGCCTTCTTTTTGTCTCTGAAAAAATTGGTCTTCGAAATAATCCCAAACACACTTCTTGCCATTTAAAAAGCCCACAAGCCTGGTTATGCTAACTCTCTCCTCCTGCATATATAACGAGCAGCCCAGCAGGCATCCGTTAAACCTCCCCTTTGAAGTTCTATTGTCCTGACATCATGGACGCTCCTTCTAACCTGTCCTTATGAAAGCATTTTGCTCTCCCACTTCCACGTAATTTAGACTCCACATAAAACAAGGAAATGAGAAATTATGCCTCTTTAGACCTGAAAAAAACATGGGTTTAGATTGTTGTCCCACCTGTGACAGCAGTTCCCTGCTGCTTCCGCTTGCTCATCCTCCACGCAGAGGAAAGCCAGTGTCCGCACACGCTCCAAGGGAACATCATTGTAGGGACACAGAGACACTGACCGAGAGCAAGAGGCAGGCACAGACAGTTTACAATTCACTCCTACGCTGCTGCCTGGCCCTGGGAATCTGCTTGGCTTGAATTAAGAGAAAACACTTCTCCATTGCTCTCCAGCATATCTCTGCCACAGCCTCCATCTAAACAAACAGGTAACATGTCTCCCAGGATTCACAAGGTAATGTGCAGGAGCAAAAATTGAGATGAATAGTTGATGTGCCATGAAATGATCTGTTGCAAACTCATGCATGTTATGCATCTAAAGCCAGACCTGGGCACACACGCATGTGTCAGGTGCATTTCTTGGAGAGGTACCATATCCTCCTATTCCACTTCAATGAGCTGTTGCTTAAGCACATGAGGATGTGCTCTGCAAAGGTTTTTTAGTACCTTCAGTGGTCAGTTCAGTCACCAAGTCCATGTGTTCCCAGGAGGCTCATCCTTGGCATGGCTCAAGGTCTAAAGCACCACCCTGCTATCAGCCACTGCTTCCTATGCTTGTGTAGGAAGAGCTCATGATGTTTGAAGAGCATCTCCTGGGCATTTCTGCCACATCAATATAAACGCTTACAGCTTCCTAGAGTATCTCATCTCTCCTCTTTTGGAGTTCTTCTGTATTCCTGGATTTTTTCTATGCCTTCATTATTACAGCCTTTTTATTGATGCCTCATTTAATTGGTTTTCATAGAATGATAGAATGGTTGGGGTTGGAAGGGTCCTTAAAGACCATCTAGTTCCACCCCCCCTGCCAAGGGCAGGGACACCTTCCACTAGACCAGGTTGCTCAAAGCCTCATCCAGTCTGGCCTTGAACACTTCCAGGGATGGGGCATCCCCAGCTTCTCTGGGCAACCTGTGCCAGTGCTTCACCACCCTCTCCGTGAAGAACTTCTTCCTGATATCTAATCTAAACCCCCCCGCTTTCAATTTAAACCTGTTACCCCTTGTCCTGTCACTACAGGCCCTTGCAAAAAGTCCCCTCCCAGCTTCCTTGTAGCCCCTTCAGGTACTGGAAGGTTTTATCATCTTCAGTCCACTTCAGTCTCCATGGTTTTTTGTGCAGTGCTAAATTGTTGCTGACTCTACATATCAAGAACACATGAGCCTTTCATATACAGCAGTGATAGCTAGAACCTGAAAAATACCTTCTGTCATGTATTTCAGGTGGATAAACTATATTAAGGGAACATTAGAGAATTATGTTTTGGGGAACTGCATTTTGAAGGTTTGAGGACAGAAATGAAAACATAAAAAAGGACACCTTATAACCATACCAAAGGATAACCTTTGCTCCTGCATTAAATAAGCTTTAAATCACACTGGCAAAGTACCACACAAAACAAAGCAAATAAAGTTTTTCTGCCAAATATTTTTTTACAGAGACAACAGGATCCTTCTGTTGGAAGGACAGTTTGAAGTCCATGGTGGTTTCACATGCTAGCCCGCTTCATTCTGAAATTCAGATCACAAACA
>NW_010260688.1:0-3010 GCF_000690775.1 Eurypyga helias
GACCGGCGTGCCTCAGGGTGCCGGGGCACCGCGCCGGGGGGTCTCCCAACCAGGTCTGACCTAAAATCACTTGCCGACGGGTAGAACGGTGAGCAGATTCATCTCGGTGACTTGCAGAGTGTGGTGGCGTAAGTTAATTTATAGCAACACATTAACGACTGGCTCCCTGCCCCCGCGCAGGCGCCCGGGGAGGAGAACGGACCCGAAGCCCGTGGCAGCCCTGGGAGAAGGTTTGGTGCTGTTTCTGTGGTCCCGGTACAGTCCTCGGACCGCCGCAGGCCGGAAGGGGATAACCGCGGTAGAGTAGGCGAACTCAGCGGAGCATTGAACTTGCTGGATTAAGGGCGTCTCATCCTTCTGCGCGGCTTAGCCAAAGCAAATAACCCCAAGGAAATATTACCTGCCAGGCTGCGGCTGGGGTGTTGGAACACCAGTCAGACCTTGACATTTGATGTCTCTGAAACAGGTTTTGGCTTAAATTCAGTTGTTTACTACTGCAGTCAGGAGCAGATTGGCTACACGGGGCTAATTATATGAGCATGTTCCAAAATCGTTTGGAAACTGTAACATTTGTTGCTTTTCAGACGCTTTAAAATATGCAAATATTTCCTGCAATGAAGGGAACGGATTTTTGCAGGAATCCGCAAGCGCCGTTTGAGCAAAACGCACCTTTGGGGCGGCCCGGAGCGAACCCATGCCATCCCCGAGATGAGAGGAGGATGGGGAGGGTCCCCTGTCCGTGCTCGTTGCTGCAGATGCCTGTAATCCCGGGTGAGAACGGAGCAGGTGGAGCATTTGTTTGCTCTCCGCCGTAGGAATTTGTTAAACAAGTAGCGGGAAGGTTACCAAGAAACCCTTCCAGTTGCAGATGGAAGGATGCGCCGTGGTATTTCCCAAGGTGGTCCAGCCGCGCGTCAGCTGCGAGGGGCTCACGCCGTCACATCCGTGCACGGAGCCGAGGCCGTTCCTGCCGTTCCCAATGCTCGCGAGCTCCAGCGTCTCCGGGTGAAATTCCTCGCGTCGTGGCATTGTACCTGGTTGCGGGTCTCTAGGTGCCCAGGATGTCGCTCGTGCTCCTTGAGCGTTGGGGGGAGCCACCGTTGGCTCCTCCGGCGAGCAGGAGTGCACGACCTGGCTTGCTCTTCTCTCGCCTTGCACCGTTTTACAGGAAACCTGTGGATTTTGGGCTTCTGAACATCCCGCTGCAGGTCCAACCTCCCCAGACCGCGTGTCTAGAACAGGCTCTGACTTTCTGTCAGGGTGCTGAGACCCAAAAGTGTTTCCTTTAGGGCAAAAGGTGTCGCAGGTGCAGACTTCCCAGGAGCTGCTGTGCCGTCGGAGTCGCCGCTGCCTGGCGCGTGTTAGGTCTGGATAATTTTTTTTGAAAGCCTACTTACTTTGTTTGTTTCTTTGCTGGGAACCATGTCCATCTGCCAACCTTTCCAAAATGTCAGGATGTAATTATTTTAACAGGCAGTACGTGCTCCTTTATTTGGGGGATATTAACCTTTCTAAACAAAAGAAATGTTAATATACATTGGAGACGCAGCTAATGGGATTTCATTTTTCTTATTAGAACAGACTTGAGTTCCCTTTTTAAATTCTTGTAAAAGAATTCAGCAAGTCAAGTAATTGCCTTCAGCTAATCCATGATAGCAAATTGGAACGTGAATATCCAGCTCGTTCTGTAAGGATTGGAAAAAGTAATGTGATTTCTTGGTGGTGGTTTTTTTTTTTTTATTTGCTTTGGCTAAACAGTGTTGAAGGATGATAGGAATTCATTGATTCGGAACAAAGAAAATGCTAATGATTAACGCGCTCAGTTCTGATATGCTGAAAAATGCCCCGTTTAATTTGCAAAGCCTGTTGTGGCCTATTTATGTTTCCTTGCATATTGACTCCGAGTCTGTGTTGGGTTCTGTCTCTTTCCCCGACAGCCCTGAAATTTCAGCTGGGTTTACGGGCTTTTCCCTCGGGAGCGGAGGCTCTCGGCGGCGGAGGACGCGGCTCTTGCCGGTGCTGGGACACCGCGAGCGACCTCCTGGGGAGGTGCCTCTCGCCTCCGCAGCCGGGACACGGGGATTCTGGCAGGGAGCGCGGCGCTGGTTGGCTCTGGGCGTGCTTGTATGCGTTCGGGTAATATTTTATAGAGCTTGGCTCAAGTTGACTGTATTAATTAAAAGTTTATATATGCACAATCCATACTTAAGCTCTTTGCTGCTTACCAAACAGCCATTTGGCTCGCAGTGTTATTTTCCGTGCAAGCGCTATAGCTTTTATGAGCTGATGCTGCACTTAAAGCCGTTCTTCTTTCCCCATAGTGCCTTGCGGTTGGAATGCGTCGAGATAAATATCCCAGACTCTAAAGGATTTATCTTTCAATCTTGATTTTAAACGAATATTTCCAAGCGCTCTAATCACCTTGCTTTATCTGCAGCCAAGCTAATGTGTTTTGCAGTGCGGTAACTGCTTCAGCCCCGCCGTCGGAGTTATAAAGGAGCAGTGCTTACAGTTAACAAATACGTAATAGAATTTAATATAACCCCTTGGTGCATAAAGGAGGATAAGTGGAAAGCAAAGTTGATTGCATGTCTGGAAGAATATTTGTGCCTGATTTATGTTCTAATTTTCGTATTGGGTTTTCTTCCCGATAGTAAAATGTCGCATTAGCATGGCCCTTTTAATCTTGGGCATCGAAAACAAGTTCTGGTGCCGAGACTCTAGTTCGGGCTTTCCTGAACTCCCTAATCTGATGGCTTCCTTACGGCGGGGTCTTGGTTGGAGTAATCCAACGTCTCTTCTAAGAGGTACGTGAGCGGCGTCTGCCCTCCCCAGCCTCAGGAACGCCCGTGGCTGGCTGGCTCGGGGAGGGGTGCCCGTGGCGGTCCAGCCCGGCAGGACGACATCGGGATGTGTGCTAGAGGTCGGCATAAAGCAGCCTCCGCAGACTTGTAAGCTGTCGAGCGTGTCGCACCACGTGCGTCGGCAGGCGGGCGCGTGGCTTCCCGGC
>NW_010260689.1:0-23095 GCF_000690775.1 Eurypyga helias
GCTGCCCGGCTCGGCTGGAAGGCTGAATCAGCTTTCTGAAAAGCAAACAAGCAGGGAGAGACGGGTGGGAATAAAAGGTTTGTTGGGAAAGGAAGTGGCCAGGCCTGTCCAAGGGGAGGCAGGCGCGGATTAGCGATGGGAGCGGAGGTTCCTGGGGAGATTCGCCTTCCCGAACGCCGGGGCTGGGAAAGCCAAGGGGTGTCCGTCGCCTCCCGTTTCGCCGCACGCCCGGCCTCGAGCCCTTGGTGACCGCGCTGGAGCCCACCCGTTGGGCAGGAGCGGGGATGGGCTGGCGGAGCCTCACGGCAAAACCGCTCTCCAAGGCGCCGGGGAGGAGTTGGGGTGATGTTGAAGCGGTCAGCGTGTCGCACTTGGAGCGGCGTTATTGGTGAGCGGGGTGCTGCAAACGGCGCTCGGAGCGCCTGCCCGTTCTCGCAAGCTGTGCTTCCTGGGCTTTAACCTGGGTTTTTCGGCAGGAGAGCCGCTCTGCTTTCAGCTCCCGCTGCGGGACTCGCATTTTCAGCGCGACCAGCGGCAGGAATTGGATTGATATATAAATAAATAAATAAATAGCGGCTTGTGTGTTGTGGTGTTGTTTTTTAAAGTAAATATTCCATCAGCTGGTAAACTAATCACAGCCATTTTGGGGAGCGCTAATTAGTACCGTTTGCTGTTAACATTGTTCCGGGAGGTGTGTCATTTGTGTGTTTCTGTTTGATTTTGGGTGGAGGGAGGAGAAGACCTGGGAGCCGTTACACCCAGTAAAGGGATTGACTTCCCATACCCCTCGGCTCCCCTGGACTCCCGCCACTGCCCCTGGAAACGCATCCAGCCTTAAAGGCAGCAGTTCACCCCCTCAGAGCACCGGACAGGAATCGGACACTGTAAGAGCAAATCTGTGGCATCATCCCCCCATCTTTGTGTTTTAGGGGTGATGGGGGCCACTTCGATTTAATTTCCCTCTGGCTTTTTGGAGGGAACTTGCCAAGGCTCTGCCACACACTGCTGGGGACCACAGTGTCGGGGATCACATCACCGTCAGTCTTTCCACATGGGATACCAGGTTGTAACTTCCCAACAGGGTTTCGCTTGCCATCGTTTTCACTGCAGGTGGACAGATCAACGACCCTGCTCTTCCCTTCTCCAGCACAACCAGATGTGCAGGGAGCTAGCAGCCTCCTGGGGAATTTACTGCAGACAGGAATGTTTTCCAAGCCACCCCGCGATGCATCGCCGTTACGGGCCTGACACAGGACCTGTGGTGGCAGTCCTGGGCTCTGCCCGGGTCTGGCTGGAGCAACGTGTGGTGACTCCTGATAACGAACCCGATAAGCTGAGGTTGCACCATCCTCTTGTGACTTGCCCCTCTCCCTGCCCCACACTCCTCTGTGCTTGGCAAAACGGTTGGGTTTCTCTTCTCACTTGCGATTTCAAGGATGGAGCATGTCCCCATCAGTATGTTTCGGGGGAACTTTGGGAAGACAGCCCTTGCTGCTTGGGGTCCAAGAACCCTACCAGTGCTACTCCTGGATTTCAGCGAGCTGTGGGCACTTACAAACCCTTTCCTCTTAGCCTTGCTTAGCATCGAGTCTTAGCCTAAGCCTTGCTTAGGCTACAGTCCCATCCTTCCCTACTCGTCTGCTGCAAACTCAGCCACCGTCCTCTCCTTCACCCTCCGAAGAGCTGCTCAGAGCAACGCTTTCAGCTGCAGTTTCCCTCCCCAGATGCCAAAATAGCAGCTCACACGAGCAGGACATGGCAGCTCGTCTGCCTGTGGCACAGATGGATAAGGAATCAACAAGTTGCAACTGTTTTTGTGGCCGTAGGCAGAAATTTTGGAGTAGCCTTTAACGGGTGTGCTGAGTGCCAGGCAGGTACAAGAGGATTTCAGACACGCTCATTTGATAGCCTCGGTAGGAAGTAGCTACTGGACAGATTTCCAGGTGCAGACAAAGCCTGTAAGTCAGCGATCCAGAGGTTTTCCTCCTACACCCTCATCAGGACACTGCTTTGAGCAGGGGTGCACCGTCCATCACAGTCTGGTGCTTCACTTCTTACCATGCTGTGCATCTGAAACTGGGTTCCCCGGAACAGCAACGGTCTCTAAGGTGAAAATACCTTCATCGGTGACAGGACACAGCACACTCGGACTCTGTTATTGTGTTAGCTCCGGTGGGAGCTAATCCCCCAGGTCTGGACCCAGCAGAGAAGTGGTAGACTGTTGGGTTTTTCTTAATTTTGTATTCTAAAGAAGAAAAGTCAAGTTACTAGACCGTGCTTCTGGCACGAAATGGTCAGTTTGTGACTTTCTGTTTTTACAGGGGAAGGTTTTCTAATTCAAAGTGGCTGGAATATGTAAATATTTAAACATTTTCTATAGGAAAATTTTTGATTTAATTAAAAATTCTAACGTCAACTTGTAAGATACTACTTCTAAAAGCCTATAAAGCATCAAAACTAAACCAATGATTTTCCCCATAATACTTCAGTCTGTGAACAGTCTCGGCACATTTGACTTTCTGGCCCGGAAAGAGAAGAGAGTATTTGGATCTCCAGGAATTCTCATGCAGGAAAACTCCTCCTTCCAGCCCACAACTGACACATGGAAAGTGTTCTGTTTTCCCCCTTTTTCATTAACTTCATAAGAACCCCTGAGCTTTGGACCTTTTAGAGGAGCTGGTTTGAGAGCTGGCGGCGGGATGGTTATGAGCAATGCAGTACGTACATGGCCGCCCAAATATTATCTCATTCATGGGGGCACGCCAGCCCTCCTACACCATCGTCTCTGCCAGACATCCTGCTCTCCAGGTCTGCCATCAGCCAGCGTTCATGCTTCCTGTTACATCCCCCGTGGCAGCTCTCCTCTTCCTGCACTGGTCTCCTTGGATGTCAGTAAGATCCTTGGCACGCTGCACTTGTATCATGTTTTGAAGAACCACTCAGCTGCCGCAGCCATTTTCTTTGTCACTGAATTCGACTTGAGCAGCCTCCGAGAGCTCCCCTCGAGCCAGCACAGTGTGCGTAGCAAAACAAGGGCAAACCCCTGCCTTTGCATCGCAGCTTCACTTGAAACCAGGTTACATTTGACCAAAATTAGGTAAGAATTTATAGATATTTTAACATAGCCTGTAGCAAGTTATTTTGTCTTGAATTTGGAAAAGATAAAATGCCAGAAGTCAAGCTACTAATCTTTCTAATACGTCTTTGGTGAGTTTCCTTTGCCTCTGCTTTCCAGGATTGTGAAATTGTGACTCTGTATTTTCCTAGCATTTCTCTACTGCCATGAAGTCTAGAAATGTATTGACATAATGCAACACACATAAAAACCAGAGCCAAGATTCCTCAGTGATAGCAGGGGACTTGAGAAAAGCACTGAATAGCCTGAGTCTTTAAACTGTAAAAGCTGGCTTCAGTGATCTCAAATTTTACATTTTTTTTTTGTAAAAAAATTTTACAAATTTTTTTTTTTTGAGGAAAAAAAACCCCAATACCAAGTGTGTTCAGCACTCAACAGGTTTCTTAAGGTTTTAGCACTGGGGGGATCATCTCACTGCTAGCCATCACATCCAAAAGAGGCCAACCCTTGTCTGCAGAGCAGATTCTGGTGTACTTAAGGAGGGATGATCCGCAGGTGATGGAGCATTCAAAACACCTCACCCTTGTGTGGATTGAGCGTCTGGTAAGGCTAGGGCTCCTGGCACAGCCTCTCCCTCCCTAGGAACATTAAAAGGGTCTCTCCTCATTTTCATTAGACTGGGAGAAAGTTGGTGTCTCAGCTACTCAAAGATAACATGCCATCACCTGACTCCTTCCTGAGGCCATTCGGAGAGCCTCCACCCTCCCATACAATGGAGTTTATCTCAGAGGTTGTTCCTGCCCCTCCCTCTGTCTACACCTTCAGGTATCCCATTAGGGAGGCTTTGATACCCGAACCCAGTAGGAAAGCATCCAGGTCGCTCAGCCTCCACGCATGCAGCAAGACAAGCACAGCCTCAGCAGCGCCCTGATCCAAAGGAGCGTGTCCTGCCTGCCAGAGGGCACCCAGACCTGGGAACCCCCATGGCCCTGCTGAGGGGAACCAAACTCCACTGTTTTTCCTTCTGCAGGCATCCGAAACAATGTGATTCTCTTTTACATGCCAGAAAATCCTTCCCTATCCTCACTACAAGCTTCCTAGAATACAAGAGGGTATTATTCTCGGCAAGATTTGCCCCCTGCTTCTCTTCCTCCTGCATAAAACCGGCATAATAACACCCTACCTTACAGGGCTTTTGAAAGCCTCAATTAAACAAACTGCTCTGAGATTTGTGTAAGAGGAAAATTAAATCAACATCCTATTGTAAAGCTGGAGTTACTGCATGTGTATTTCTGTGAGTATATTCAGCCTCTGAGTGAATGTCTGTAAAAACATACCAACCTTCCTAACAAGGCTCATCTCGGTAGGGAAGAAGTCAATTGAAGTTGAGGAAAAGCCAGATTTAGTTTTCCACACAACCTTGATCGACCTCTTCACATCCACCCTTGGCACTGGATGTGGAAAAAACCGTGCGGCCATGTAACTGAAGACTGCAGGGGAGCGTACCTGCCTGGCTGGTGCTCCCCAGGCGAGGGGGCCCAGCACTGCACCACGTGCTACATCCTACTACTGCTACATCGAGTGGTAGTCTGAGGGGAGATCAGCCAATGCTCTGTCTAAATGAGGAAAGCCAGAGCCAGTGTCCCTGGAGAAGGGTGGCAGGGTACCTCTCCACTTGCAGCTGTAGAGATCTCCCGCTGTTCCCCACACACACCAAAGAGCTGAGCCTGGCTTCTGTGACCCGGGACTGCAAACAGCAACTTCCCATTGCACATGAGTGGAAAGTTTCATAGGCCAGAGGATTGGCTGCAATCCCCCAGAACTCTCCAACCCCCAAACAACATAACAGTGTGAGAGCCTCAAGGGTCCTTTGGACTACAAAACATTAAAACAACCTGAATACAGCAGTGACACTCGCTCTCCATTCCAAAACCAAGTTGCTGTTCACACGCAGTGCTGGCGCTTGCAGCGAAGACTCTGTGGAGTTACTCAGTAGCAGGGAGCACAGCTTAGAGCAGTAGGGTCCAAACCTCACCAGGATGTTCTTCCTTCTTGGAAACAGCCATGGACCAACAGGCTGGGAGCTCCAGGCAGGCACTGACACGTTAGACTTGCTAGTGATCTCTGCCATCAGTGCTTTCCAACCACAGCCAGTCCCCACTCATCCAACTGTGGGTCAAAGACTGTGTTTTCAAGAGTGAAAAGCCTTCGCTGGCGTGACACCTCCTGTTGTACCAAACAGCCTCTGGGCAGAAGGCAAGAGCAGAGGCACACACTGCCTGTGCTCCAGCCGAGTTACCAGGTCTGGTTTGTGCTCCCCGTAACAAAGGTAGCTGTATCCTATTTAGTTCAAATTAGCACTCACTGTTGCCTACACCGGTAATTTCCTGCACTGTGTCCCACTTTCTCGGCAATACAAGCTCCCATTCAGCAGGGCACTTACGCAGAGGAACTTACTGCCTTCAGCAAGAGCTAAGCACAGACTCCAGAGCTTTGCTGATTAAGCACGTAGCTGGCAATTCTTTTCCCTCTAGAGCACCTTGCTCTGCAGGAGTCTCTTCCAAAAGAATTCCTCCTCACTTTTCTAGTAGTTTCTGTTGTGCCCTGAAAACACATGCAGCAACACTGTTAGAATCAGAATCCTACAGACACTCTACAAAAAGATGCGTGCCACGTGCACATCCCTGTCAGGTAGCTGAATAGCTACAACCGGAAAAGGGATCCTGACCCTTGCGAGAAGATCCTGTCTTCTCTTGCGGACCAGTTTTCCACCAGTATGACACAAAACCCAAAGTGGTGGCACTGCTCTGATTGACAAATCAGATTGAGTTGACTGATCAGGAGAACAAAGATGACTGCGTGACTCAGTTTCCCTCCATCTGTCTTTTTGGGAGCATTCTAAAGGATGCTCACCTGCACCCTCAATTCTAGGCACTGAAAACTATGCACCTTTCATTTGTGCTCAGGAAAAACAGTTGAATTCACTTTGGGTCTATGATTCCTGTAGAGAATCCAACTGGGGACCAGCCAGTTCTCATCCCAGTGCCAACGACAAAAGGCAGCTCTCTCAGCTTTAGTTACGATGCAATGCCAAAAGCCACTGGCATAAATACATGGAGGTTCCTTCAACTCACTCCTCTGTTTTATTGAAAATAATCAGGTGTCACGTATCCTGGAGCTCTACAATTAGCTCCAGAATTAGACATGGTGGTGACGTACCCTGAGAAGGTGGAGTTGGAGTATTTGGGATAGAAGACAATTGTGTCTGGTCTCACATGCTTCTGGTCAGAAGCATTTGATGATTACTGTTGTAACAATAAGAATCACTAAGGATGGCTGCAGTTTCCAACTTCCCTGTGCTGTCAGGAAGATCCTGAGAAAGTTCCAATTTTCAGTGGAATTTACAGTATATTTATTTTTGAACTGAGGGCATCAGCAATACTCCTCAGCCTCTTGTTCTCTTGACCTCCCTTGTTGCCTTCCTGCCTCCCAGTTTCTAGCTGATCTGTGAAATCAGGATGCTGCGAGGGGAACAATCTACCTGGGGAGGCAAAGGGTTGCCATTCACCGGAGCTCTCAGCACCATGGCTGGACCGAGAGCCTTTCTGAAGGCCTAGTTCTGGCTCAGCCCAAGTCACAGGTCTGATGCTCTAATCCCTACATGAAAGGGTTGTGCAAAGGGTCAGAATAGGTGATGATAAAGTTCCCTGCCAGCCAAAACAATCTATGAACCTCCAAGGAAATCCACCATCCGCTGGCAAGAGCCAGGACCAGACTTTCCGAAGTATAACAATGTCTGGCTCTGGAATCGCAGGGGCAGTGCCTCTGAAGAGCTATGAAATCATCTCTTCTGCTTGGGAGGTTTGACAAGCTACGTTGGCAGCCACAGACCACAAGAGTGGAATGCTGGGAACAAAACCAGAGCTGATACGTTCAGAATGGCTTTAAAGCCAATGTTACACTGCTAAAAAAGGGAGGGGGGGGGAAAAAAAAAAAAGAGAAATGTAAAGACACTTAACCTGGCTTTGCAATATAGCAGAAAGTCAATTTGGAGTTTTCCTTTGAACAGCTACACAGCCATTGTGACACCCAGCCTGCTCAGCAGGCCAAGGTGGGAATGGCAGAAGCTGCTGCAAGTCAGGACCAAGGTACCTGAGCAGAGCTGTGTGGGAGGCAAGGCCTGGAGTCACAGGAGAGCAGCAGCTTCGGAGAGAACGGGAGCTGGTGGAGATTAATGAAGGAAGCTCAGACAGAAAGCATCTGTAGGAGGCCTGGCTCAATTCAAGGCCATTAACTTGTTGCTTTCTGAACACCACCAAGAGGACTGGAAACAAAAGCATGTCTGCCCAGCATGGTTCATGCTGGGTGATTGCTTAAATACTCCTGCAGAATGATGAGCATTTGGAAAGGCAAAGAGCCACTTCAATGGCTGCAGGCTCACAGGGCTGCAAGTTTTTGCATGAAGCCCAAGTCAAAACCAGGCAGGCAACTGAGATGTAGCCTTGAAAGTAGAAAAAAATAATGACTAGCCTTCATTTTCTTCCACTCAGGAGTTTAAACCTAAAGGGGAGTCCAACAACTTTAAATAAATCATGTTTATAATTAAAAACATATTTTCCTTTGCTGCTTACAAGCCTTTGGATGATTAATAAGGCATTTTTCAAATTACTTTAATTCACACTAATTATGGTGCTTGTTTACCCCAATCAATAATTTTTCTTCCAGGGAGATAAAGCTATCCCAGGAGGAGGTATCCCTACAGGGACCACGAGGAAGAGGACCCCAGGGAACTGCCTAAGGCATCAGTAACATATGGGAGGGTCTTTCACTGAAAACGACGGAGCTGGTTACATGAGTCACATCACATCCAACACTCACAGGACTTCTTTTCCTAAGCCTGACTCTGCCTGAATAAGATGAGGAGACATGGGCTTGCTCGGCTCCCAGAGGCCTGTGTTTTGCCTAGACCTTGCCTGAGGTACCAACCTTGCCAGGGGACCAGACTTCGTAGTCTAGCACAAAATCAGCACAGCTTCTGGGTTGAGTCAGGCTTGTGCCTAGCAGGAGCTAAATGTGTTAGGGGCAAGTGGGAGGGATGGAAGAAAAATTTTAGACCCCTGTTGACATTTCCTCCTGCGTTCCCTGACTTCAGCACTATGGTTCCCTTCAACATGCTGACCAGCAGGAACTGTAGAGCCCAGAACATGTGCTCCCCCGTGTGCTGTTTTGCCCCCTGCACTCTAATGAAGATTTATCAAGGGCAGGTCAGTAGCAAGGTGTGATTTTTGAACTGCCTTTACAAAAAAGGACAGGAACGGAGAAGCAGAAAAGGCCACACAGTGGCTGTGAAGCAAAATGATCTGCCATTCATTCTTCTGCTTTCCAAAACCAGCTGCTTCAAGCCTTATCTCCTCCTATGTCATTTGCAGACGCTGCAAAGTTTGTCTTTTAGGAAACATAGTACAACAAATTGAACAAGAATCCTCTTCCCAGTTATTTGATTCTCTTTCAACATTATTTAAAAGAGCTAGTTACATAAAAAAAAAAAGCAAGAGCGCATTTCCATTCCCCAGCACTGCAGCCTGCCTTTGTGGTTTGAATGGCTTTGCTGAGTAACCCTTCCACTGGAAGGGCTGAAATGTCCTGACCCAGAAGCCTTTGGGTTGCAGACACACGAATACCTGCAGGGTGACACAGTGATGTGGAAGTTATGAACTGATCATGCTGCCACATGCCCAGCAGAGAGTATTGCTACAGCCCCTTCCAACGCTTTACAAACCAGGGTGCTCCTGATCTGACTCCCAGGTCTCCTGCAGACTCTCCAAAGACAGCAATGACATTTCCTCATCGTTTTACCCTTTCTCCCCTCTTTCAAGACAGCAGTTATTTCATAACCTACATGTCTCTATAGTTGACAGTTATTCTTAGGCAACTGTAAGCTACAAATGTCTAGCTAATAAAATACACATGGCTTTGTGTAGCATGAACTGCTCTTCACCCAGCCGTGCACACACAACAGACCTTGTTGCTTCATGAACTAAAACAAGGTAGGAGATAATAGGCAAGGCTTTCCCTTCTTGAGAGACACGAGCAGGCACTACTGAGACTCGTGATAAGAGGAAACAAACTGTAGTTACCAAATGGTGGCCCAAATCCTTCAGGTCAGGCACGCAGAAGCATGTGAGGTTCTGTGGAAGACTGATTTATACTAATCAAACCAGCCTTGAAAAGCATTACCACAAAATTTATTCTAATACCTGTTGTACCACACCTTAAAAATAACAAAAGAAAACAAGCTGAGATAAAATATATTTGCTGTTAAAGGTGGGGAAATACCTTCAGAAAGCCACAATGTTGGCTTCCTCTAAGAAAATAAACCAGAGTGGTAGACATGCTTCACGTTTCTTATCAGAGAGGTGTCTTGTCTACCTGGCTCCGCACACCACCGTGACAAGGCAGTGCAGTTCGTGACCTGGGGTCTGCAGCCAGCAAGAACAGTTTCTCACTGCTCAAGCAGAAAAAGCAGGTAATTCTGTGTAAACCCTGGTCCTGTGAGCTGCTTGTGATACTCTGTGGTCTGGATGTGCCCAAAACTAGCATCAGTCCCAAACCCTTGAAATCCTGAACCTTGCCTGATGTGAATTTGTAGCACCTGAGCTACAGCGTGCTAGCTCCCTAAATGAACAACCTTGTGGACAGCGAGGGCAAGGCAGCGTCATCTGCACACCATGAGGCACCCAGGGGGAAGCTGGCACAGGGAAACCAGCATCCTCTCAGTTCCTGCCCTAGATCAGTGTATTTTAACTTGTGGATTTACACAAACCTGAATGACTAGAGGAGAACTGCATGAGATAAGTTGGCTAAGGGATCCATATCAGGCCTAGTGATCAGCTGCAAAGTAGTACAGATTTACCCTTTGCATGGTTTTTGTGCCCAAGACGAGTACACAACACAGAGGTAAGGTTGAAGCTCTCCTGTTTCATGCGGAAATCCAGAGTAAGAGTGAGTTGCTACTCAGCTTGCTCATCTGCTGTAAGACATTTCTTAAGCTGTTAAAACCATAAACCATTTAAAAAACTCAGACCAGTAGCAAGACATCTAAAATACTGTTTGGTCTCCTCTCAGACCATTTGTCCTTCGCAAAACTCACTTGAAGTGATAACAGGCACTGTAAAAGGCACTGAGGTCCTGTGTGCACTGAACTCCATGAAATCACATCTCACCAGGAGCACACACTGCACATGGCCACGACGAGGCTCCAACCTAAAAGCCACGCCCCGTTTCCTCAGGGCTGAGAGGCAGCAGGCTTGCGGTACTTGCACTGGATCCATACTCGGTACATTGTCATTTGTTTCCCACGGTTCACTTGCAGTCGCCGATCAACCAGATTCTGGATCTTCTCCAGCCCGGCTGTTGTGAAGAGATCATGTAATTCATCTGGAACAGAGAGAAGGAGATTGAGGATGCCATAGTTTTCATTTAACTGAGACCTGCTCGCACTGAGGGTCCACCCTGTTGAAAGACGGGCCAGAGGAAACTCACGGTCTCACTCTGGCAGGGCAACGTAAAGATCAGACAGGGCTTAACTGCTGTACTACGATGGGGTTAGGATCACAGTTTCTCTAGTTTCCCTTGAGTTTATCTTCTACCAAGGCAAGAATCATGTGGAAGACAAGCATTATTACAGACTTGACAAAGAGAAAACAGCAGTTTTAGACGTGGGCATTGCCTCTAGGAACCGACTGAGGCAGCATCTTCTGGCAAGTAGGGACAGATCCATTCCCTCCCGCTCCTCCCTCTCTCCAGAGGGATTTCAGAGTCTGCAAGAGCAAAGAACAGCCTCAGACCTACAGAGTTTTTAAATGGTGGCAATAAGATCTGTGCTTTATAGGCTGGAGGGGAACGGGATTCATTAAGGTGAAGTTTGGGAAAAAAAAAAAATTCCTTAAACCACCACACCCTGCTGGGGCCCAATCAAAGCACCCAGAGCCCTGGAGGCTGCAAGACTTAGACTGGCAGGTATTCCTGACCAAGCAAATAGGATCACAGTGCCCCAGCAGACTGGCCGTGGGCAAAGCCAGACCGAGCCCCGCCGAGCAGCCTGTTCAACAGCAGCCCGGGAGCACGTGATTCGTATGGAGTTTCTGTAGAAAAGGGCTAACAGGTCCCAGCTTGTGCTCTTTTATCAGATGCTTGCCATCACGAAGCGTCTGCCAAACACGCGTTACACATGGATTTTGTTGTGACCAACGAGACTCGTGCAGTGGGGAAGGGAAGAGTTTGTCGCAGTTGTGCCACGGCTCTAAAACTGACCATGCAGAGGGGCCCGTGGTGGAAGCAACTGGAGGTGCAACTGGTGATAAGCAGGGAGAATACAACCCCCGCTGAACACCAGCAGCCGAAGAGGAAAGGCTGCCGCAGCACTGCAGAACCACACCCTTCTGATTTCCTCGCACGAGGACAGCGAACTTAAGAGAAGTTCCTTCAAGTGGTGTCCATCTCACTCCATCCTCCCGAGGCAACAAGAATCAAGGAGAGCTCCTCCAATCCCACCCCTCCCAGTGTACCAAACACACTAGTCTTTCTCTAAGAGGATCTTCCACTAAGGAATTCACCATGCCATATTTGCATCAGCAAATGACAAGCCCAGGTACCTGGGCAACTCGGAGACAACATTCCACACTGCTCCAAGACAGACAGGCTGGAAAGAGCTAGGGGCACAAGGACAAAAAGGTGAGGAGAATCAGAGGGATGTTTTCTAGCCTCCTACCTTGTGTGAAGAAGTAGACTCTGGTGCCATCACCCCTCACATAGAAGTTATCAGACAGACATTGACCTAAGGACAGGGGGGATTTGAACAGTTACCAGCTATGATTTAACAATCAACAACTGCCATCCAACTGCACAGGAAGAGGCACTTCTCCCAGCACATGCTGTGCTTAAGGGGAATTAATGAACTGCCTCCTGAACAAGGCAGACTACTCCAGAGAAGCATCATCTACTAGTGATCTGGCAAGACTTCCCAGGGAAAAGAAAATACCTTTCTTAAACCGAAGCTGGGCCAGATCGTAACGGCCATAGTCTCGTAACAAAATCATTCCTCCTGGTTTCAGAAGGCGACTCAGTCTCTTAACGATGTGCTGCATCCTGAGGAAAGAACAAGACAGAACTATTCATATCTCTGCAAAACGATGCTTGTTTCCTTAGCCTACTTTCCAAAAAAGAAGGTATGAAGTTTTAGATATGTTTCAACTTCCTATAAAGAGCTACCAAAAGCTGGCACTTTTCTGCACGCTCTCAGACTTCGGTGGGTTTTTATTGGGCCACCTTACTTCTGACACTCCTCGACTCTGCTGGTTTTGCTTACAACGATAACTCAGCCTGCCACAGCAGGGATTAACTGCTCTCTCTTGCTAATTACAAAAGTATCTTCACTGGCTTCTGTAAAACAAGTAATAAGTGGACTTGAAAAATGCTGTCAAATAACACCAAAGGAAACAAGAAGCTAGTGTAGGTTGTAACCCACAGTCGCACTACGATTTTTTCAGCACCTTCCTTAACTGTTTTCTGAACCTGTCCCCTCCCTTCTTGCCACCTCCCGTGACAGAAATCCGTCTAGCCTTTGAGCCTTAAAATCTAGCAGCATACTTTCCACAGATGGGTGCTGAGCGCTCAGTGTGGCTGGGGTTCAGAGAGGTGAGCAACTGTGAGCGCTGCAAGATGTCACCTATAGCCACTTGGCACTTCCAAATCACACCTATCCTGTCCAGAATTTCTTACAACTCCAAGTACCTGCACATTTCATTTTTAGAGGTTTAATGGAAATCTGGGCCAGACACAGAAAAACTTTAATTTTCCTTGATTGAGGGGACCTGCTACTAAAGAACTCCAGTTCTATATGCATTATCTTCTGCAACCAACATGAAGTATTAAAACTTACTTCTCAGGGAGAATCGCTGAGAGGACAAAGATAAGAATAACAATGTCAAGACTCTCATCTGGCATTGGGAAAGGACTTTGGTCATTGCACAGGTCATGGACAAAGGCAAAGCAACGAGAAGAATCGTATTCTGCATTGTTCTGTATTTAAGGGGAGAGAAATTAGAGCATTAGCAGCAGACCACAATCTCAAAATTATCTGGACATGGGAGCATTTTAACTTTCACGTAATAAAAGTGGTGTGTCCAAAGATCTGTTTCAGCCTCACTGGACTAAGGCAGATGGGGTCAGATAGGTTCCCTGGTCTGACAAGGAACAGGGGTGAAATGTGAAAAAATACATACATGTGGGAGCTTCACAAAGAGCTTTGGACTTGTTACGTTCAGACAATCAGCACTGCCCAGCAAACAAAACTGGATCGAGGGATTATTGCAATTTTATGGTCAGATTTTCCCACTAATAGTGGTAAGAAGTGAGGAATTTACACTGTGAAATCTTTATAAAAGCGAGTGTCAGGGTCCCTCTCTGCATCACTGAAATCAGTATTCATTTTGACTACCATCACACTACTCCCTATACCCCAAACATCAAAACTGGCTGTCTAAAGTTACACTCTTAATAATCACACTTAGACTTCTAAAAGTAGTTGTGTATTTTTCCAAAGCTGCCGCTACAGATTGCAGTAGCCTCTATGCACAGTTTGTGTCTGCTTAAGAGGATGAAATAGCATGCTGCCTCTGCTGCTGTGTTCCCCATCTCATCTCATGACATGACTGATTACATTTGATACTTCACATATTCTCAGTTCTGTTCTGACCTGAAATTTGTTAGCAGTATTTGTCCTTTGACTAAATTCCAGCCTCTTGCTCCACAGACAACAGGATCCTTCATCAGCTGTCTGTGCAGAAGCAATCAGACTATGTTTCCAGAACGGCAGTGACAGTAATACACACACAAACCAAAACCAGCTTCAGTTCCTGTTAAAAAACAGCCTGAATGTTTTCAAGGTTCAGCAGTGACTCAACTAAAAAAGCACTGGATTTAGAAAAGTACTGCCAATGGAAAGAAAATCTGGCTGACTTGTCTGCTGCCAATGTGACATTTGGAGAACTCCAACTTCCCTTATTTCTACAATCTTTGATGGCCCGTTTTCCTGATGTACCAGTACAAGGGTCAGCAACAGGCCTAGCTGAAACCAGAACGCTGCCAACACAGCTAGAGAGCCAGTGGCAGCTCTGATATGCTGTGCTAATGTGCTGTTGGCACCATGAAGTGCCTAGCTGCACACGTCGTCACTGAGTTTACCTGGACAAGATCCACAGCTGTTGTAGAAAAATCACAGCAATAAACAAAAAGGCCTGGGTCACTGAAATAAATAAAAGAAGCTGTCAGCATTTATATAAAGGTGTTCTACAGGAATTACAGAAGTGTCTCAAATGCACAGACCACAGAACTGCGAGCTAGAAATGCTAGGCTTGAGGAGCGGAGTGGTCCCATTGACTGGCGGTTAGCCAATGTGATGCCCATCTACAAGGGCCAGAAGGAGGATCCAGTGGACTACAGGCCTGTCATCTGACCTTGGTGCTGGGGAAGGTTACAGACCAGATCATCTTGCACGTCATCATGCAGTACATACAGGACAACCAGGCGAACAGACCCAGCCAGCATGGGTTTATGAAAGGCTGGTCTTGCTTGACTGACCTGATCTCCTTCTGTGACAAGGTGACCCGCGTAGTGGATGAGGGAAAGGCTGTGGATGTTGTCTGCTTGGACTTAAGTAAAGCCTTTGACACCATTTCCCACAGCATCTCCTGGAGAAACGACTTGGACAGGCTCATGACTTGGACAGGCACACTCTTCACGGGGTAAAAAACTGGCTGATGGCTGGGCCCAAGGAGCTGTGGGGAATGGAGTTCAATCCAGCTGGCAGCTGGTCACCAGTGGGGTTTGTTCCCCAGGGCTCAGCAATGGAGGGACAGTTCTCTGTAATGTCTTTAGCAATGATCTGGATGGGGGGATCAAGTGCACCCTCAGTCAGTTTGTGTATGACACCAGTTGGGTGGGAGTGTTGGTCTGTCAGAGAGCAGGAAGGGTCTCCAGAGGGATCTGGACAGGCTGGATCCATGGGCCGAGGCCTCTGTATGAAGGTGAACCAGGGCAAGTGCTGGGTCCTGCCCTTGGGCCACAACAACCCCCAGCAACGCTCCAGGCCTGGGGACGAGGGGCTGGAAAGCTGCCCGGGGGAAAAGGACCTGGGGGTGCTGGTTGACAGCAGCTGAATATGAGCCGGCGTGTGCCCAGGTGGCCAAGAGTGGCTGAGGGAGCTGGGGGTGTTCAGCCTGGAGGAGGCTCAGGGGAGACCTGATAGCTCCCTACAACTACCAGAAAGGGGGGTGCAGAGAGGTGGGAGTTAGTCTCTTCTCCCAAGTGACAAGTGATGGGACAAGAGGAAATGGCCTCACATTGTGCCCGAGGAGGTTTAGGTTGGATATTGAGAAAAATGTCTTCACAGAAAGGGCTGTCAGGCATCAGAATGGGCTGCCCAGGGAGGAGGGATTCACCATCCCAGAAGGGATTTAAGAGACGCGTGGACAAGGTGCTCAGGGACATGGTTTAGTGGTGGGCTTGGCAGTGTTGGGTTAATGGTTGGACCTGATGATCTTAAAGTTCTTTTCCAACCTAAACGATTCTATGACTGCATGTAAATGGTCATTATATTTTGTTGGTTCCATTCTAAGACTAAAGATTTCCAAACTCAAAACAATAATTTGAAGTTGCAGATGGAAAATGTACTATTTGCATCTGGCTCTTCTCTGAGACTGTCTAAACTAAGAACACATGCTACACTTTTTCAGTTGTTTTTCAGAGGCTGACATATCATGCAGGTAAAAATCTACTGAGAACTACTTACTTGTTGGTTTGCAAAATTGGGAAGACTGTATTTCCAGCACCACAGCCAACCTGTGCAAACAAAGGAGACGTACACATAGTGAAAATCATTTCTTCAGTATGTTCCATGCAGCTAATTTCAAATCAAGTATCTTCACAATCATGGAACAAAGAGCAACTCACGAGTAGCAATGGAGCATAGCAGTAACCATTTGCAAATGCTGCTGCAAGGTCTGAGTACGTTCAGCTCTGAGTAGTAGGCTTACATATAAGCATCTGTGGGAAACCCCTAAGCCAGTTCTCATAGAAATCTCGTTAACAAGCTATATATTGTTACTCTTCAGAAAACTGTTGTTGCTGGAATCCCAAGCATAACAACCACTATGAGTCACTGAAACATTGGCAAAGGCCGCAGATTAGTTGCATTCACTTCCATAGAAAATCAGAGCAATGGAGAAAGAAGTTTGTTTTACTATAATTACATCCTGCTGTTCCAGAGTTTCCTTCACTAGATGGCTCTTCCTCAAGTCACAACTAGGCCTAGAATGATTCTGCCTTATTATTCCTTCTACTCGATCCCATTTGAAGAGAAGATGGCTCGCACAACTGGGTTTGGGGAATTTGCCTCTGAATGTTTAAGGAATCAGTAAAATTGAAACAGACTGAGCAGAAAACACCACGGATGATTTGCAGTGACAGGTATTCCTGAAAGTACTCAGGTGAGACAGGAAAGCCGCAATGACACAAGAACATGAAAGCCTGAGGAAGTCTCAAAGGCTCAGATTAAATTAAAAAAATCAAAGGGACAGTTCATATTGACTCTCCCTGGAAAGGCAGAACTTTATAGAACATGAAACATTCAACAAAACCAGTGATATCTACAGTGAACAAACAAGAAGTGGCAGAGCAGAAGGTTGTTCCCAGCTGTCAGGAGTCTGATATTTAGAAGTCCCAAACAAACCCTGTATCAGCCTGAGATTCCCTGTTATTACATGGGCCATAAGGAACAAACCAAACAGCATCTTCACATGCTGGGTTTCATTGTTGTGTTTCACACCTCTGAAGGCAAACGAATCAGCACAGACATGCAAAACATAATGACATGGGAAAGCTTTATGTAGACAAGAATCAGTTTCTTCAAAAGATGACTTTCAAATATTTGTTTCAATATCTAATAGTAATAGTTTGTATTTTAAACCCCGAAACTTCCTATGGTCCTTGTGCTCTGCCAATTCACAGCCTGAACCAAAAGAATCCCGACAGATTTCATTCAGTTCTAAGCTGCCCTCTGTTTTGCCCAGTTCACTGACTTAAGGCAATCCTCCCATTCACTCGCTGTTTGCCAAGGATACACATTTTCATGCCCTAGTCACGCTAATGCCAATACAAGGGACTGTTTGATGTTTGACTGTTTACAGCTATTACCTCTAATATGCGGTAAGATGAAGATGATCCTGGGTAATCTCCATCACTTTGATTCACCTCACTATAATTCTGTGTAGCCAGCTCCTCTGTGCAGATCTTGGCTGTGCTTTTTATTAGGTTTAACTGATTCTCTGCCCTGGTTTCCAATGAACAATGTCCATTTTCACATCTTCCCAGCCCTTCGCTCTTGGATTCTTCTTTGTTACTGAATTCATGTACAGAATTCCCATTTTGACTTGGGTTCCTGTTAGGTGCCAGCTCAGGAAATTCAGTGAACAGCCAGTGCCTGTCCTTGAAGAAACCATTTTCGTGGATTTTATAAAAGTCATCCCAGTACCTCTTAGCATTCACCTCATATTCCTCTGTAAATACAAACAAAAATGTCACCAGCAGTCACATCAGAAGGTGTCAGAGTTTAATCAGTTCAGACAGTCAGGGATCACGGCAGCCATTTACTCAGCAATATACTTTAATAAGTAAGGTTATTGACTAAAAGTCACCTGTATTTAACTTGTGTCATCCCACATAAACACGTAGCCTGCCTCCTCACAGTCAGTATGTTAGGACTAAAAAATGGACAAGAGACAGAAGAGGAAACTCTTTGTGTCCTGGTAGGATTTAAAGGAAGCTGGCAACAGAAAAGGCCTCTTTGAAGGAGGCTGGAATAAAGAAATCCAGGTTTTACTTCCATCTCTGACACTTAACTTGTTTGGTTTAGTGGAACAATTCATTTGGAACCTCATGACACTGTGTCAAGCACTTACAACTTCTAAAGAATTCTATGACAGCTGCCTGGAGCTGAAGAGCTCCTGCCTGACACACTGCTCCTTTTTTCAGATGGAGAAACAAGAAAGATTAGTCGACCATACACGGCTGGCAGAAAGCTCGTTTAGCATTTGCGCAATACTCCAAGATTACAGGACAGCGTGTTTTACACAAGTATTGCAAGAGTCCAGTCTACAGCACTTCGTTTTCCACAGTTCTGTGCAGGTTAGAGCATCACACCATCTATGAAGTTAAAACCAAAGAGGGGAACCAACAGAAGTGACCATTGTCATCAAAGTAATAACAGAGAGCAAAGGTGAACAGACTAAAGATGGTAAGAATTAACTTTAGCAGCAAGCATTATCATTTTCACACCAAGAGTACTGCAGAAAGCTGGAAGAACTCTTACAAAGCCGTGATCTAATGAAATTTGAGTCACCTACAGCATTATTTCCACACACCTTCACAGATTTCAGATCAAGTACAGTTCTAGAGGAACTATTTTTTCCATGGGAAGTTAAGAATCCAACTGGTTTCCTGAATTCTCATCAATGTGATGAGTTCTCTGTCCTGGGAAATTAAAGCTAGTTATAGCATCCTATGCCTGTAATCACTGAGAGGCATTAACATCCATGGCCAGAGATCCCAACTGCATTTCCATAGCTCCTTAGCCATCTTTGCAGGGCAGCAAGTGCAGTACTGAATGCAAATGATTCTCCCACAGTTAAAACTGACAACTGTATGTGAGAATGGATAACCTCTCTCCAACAAGTACCAAGAGTAGGGGTAAGAGAACAAGCAGGCACCTTAAAACTGGAGATTAGTATTATCATCCAAAGTGCAGGTTTTTTATGAATCTTTCTGAAAAGCACACCAGGCTTTAGAAGATATCTGAAGGGAGATAGTAAAATGAACCAAGAACAACTGGAAAAAATATGTAGCCTCAACCAAATATAGACAAAACCGGCTTTAACAGAGAATCAGGAGTCAGTCATATGTATATTTTTAGTAGGATCTATCCCTGAAGCACAAAGAGCTATATATAAAAATAATCTCTTTACCCCAACTACAAGGATTTTCTCCTTATAAGAAGCCTTGTCGTTAAACCCCAAGCCAAAAGAAATTTTAATGTCTGATATTAGACTAGAGCAGTAAGTTTGTGCCAGATCTCACCACAGCTCAAAGTAAGCAGGGTCAAGTCAGTTCTATCTGCAGAGAACTCAGTGACTGCTCATGTCAGAGGAAGCAGCGTTATTGATTCAGTCCCTGGTGCTTCACTCCCTCCTGAGCTGTCACTTTTTCCATGCACTAGTAGAGATATGCAAGGCTGCTGGGGCTGGAAACGCTCTTTCACCTAACAAAAATGTAAAGTCCTGATCCCTGCAGGTCCCTAACAATCCCATGACAGCCTGACTGTAACGGGATGCTTACCTGACATGCTGGGCCAAAATTCCAGCCCAGCCATTTTGGATTACCCAAATTTTTGCCACAGTATAATGCTGAACAAGACATTGTGCTCTTCCTGTGTTAAATTATTGTGAAATTCTGCTGGATGCTATTGAACAGCTGTTATGCTCCAACCCACATGTGTGGAAGCTTTATTTAAAGCTCATTTATCTCCTAGCCTAGTGTTTTCAAAGCACTGAAATAAAGGATCAGTAACGATTTAAATGCAAGAAATGAAGGGCCAGCTGACAAAGATCATGCAAGAAACAGATTTAAAGCAAAAAAAGACCATACTAATTTTTCAGTCTGACTTCCTGCAAAACTTATGCCAGAAAAGTTCACATAATACTGTTTCAAGATCCTTTTTGTGGTATTAGCTCATGGAGACATCGGCGTGTGAGCCAGATTCCTCCAGAGACTTTCTTGATAAGGACTCCCCTCTTTTCTGCTCGTCTTGGTAGGAACATCCCCAAAGCCAAGCCCATACTCACCCTTTCACACTGCAGAAGTAGTGCAAACAAAAGTAATTGTTTACAAAATACAGGAAGAGAACCAGGAACCCCCTGAATTGCATGGGGGTTAATATGGAGCCTCAAAAGGAAACCAAGAAACTCTTCCATTTCTTTCTCTGTTCCCAGCCAGGAGACACGTCTTCAGCATACCCCATAGACCTTCTCTCCTTCCTCAGAACAAATTCCGACAGCTCCACGAGTCCACAGAATAATACAGCCATAATGACCAATAGCCTGCCTTTGTTCTTCTGCTTGGACATTACTGATTCTCAAAATACTAGACCCTGCAGGCACATTTGGCTGGGCTGGCTTCCCTACGTTTCAGCCATCCTATTGTCTCCACACGCTTCCCACTGAATAGCAGCCATCAAAATTTGACTGGCCTCCATTGTTCAGTCTGGGAAATACATCACGAAGACCTGACAAGCTGCTCTAACAGTAAATTGCTCCACAATTTCATAGTTGTATATAGGTTCCCAGAACATGACAGACAGCATCCTTTAATGTTAACCAGATTTTAAAATGAACTCAACACAATGGGTATCACAATAGAAACTGCTGGATACTTCTGGGAGTCCAAGAAATTAGGAGGGTTGCTCTTTTGGTATAATTAAATTTGCTATTGTGAACACAACTGGAAGCTATATGGGAAGTGTCTCAATAGCTCCAATAGTGTTCAGCATCGCCTTGCAGATGACACACTTCATTTAACTTGAACAAAAGGAGCGGATCCATGCTAGAGCTCAGCAGGATATAGCAAGATCATCATCAAAAAAGTCTCTTATCACACCAAAGAACAGGAAGCCACTTGACCATCATGTAAGAGACTGGATGGTATCTAACAGGTGTGGGGGGAAGACGCATTAGTAACCAGCTCAGAACAGCGTCAACCACAGTATTTGCAGAGCTGTGCACCATTAGCTTGACTCAGATTCAGGTAAGCTTTGCATTTTGGATGTGTAAGTATCCTTTAAGCCAAGTTTGAGGAAATAAAAACTTTGGAATCCTTTTTTTGCCTCTCTGATGATAAACATTTCAATCAGGATAAAATAATTTTTCTTCATTTCTGATTTGATCATTATGCTGTTTGTTGACCTGGTAGAGATGAACACAGACACTACTTTATTAGACTCTCTTAAGAGAAAAACCAAGCTTGCATTAGGGACAGCTCCACAGTGCAAGCAAAAAATTGATTGCCTGGTAGAAGTTGAGCTTTAGAGAGCAAAAGCAAGAAGACTAAGTAAGACTAAATGATGCTCTTGCCCTAGAGTGAAAGAAGGTTGTTGACAAGGAACACTAACAAGTATTTAAACATACACAACATGAACAAAGAAGCTCAACCCAAGATGACTCCTCCCAGCCAAGATATTTCTGTTCCAGTATGATGCGTCTCGGAAAGGGGAGAAAGTCACAAAGAGGTAAATTAAGAACAGAAAGATTCCTCCTCCTTCATTTTTCATTATCAATCACTAGGTAATGTATTTTGAATGATTCGGGAGATGGGAGGAAGGGAGGAATAAACGATGATGCATATGCAGCTCTGGCCTGACTGTTCTGCTCTTGTATGAACAAGACAAGACTCAGCATTACCACAGTATCCAAAAGTACCTTGTTTATCTTCTGGCAATAGCTGTGAGCTGTTCTCTTGAACTTTACTCCTGGCACTGGCTTCCTGCTCTTCTGACCACTCCACATTATCCCTGTTGTAAAAAATAAGATGAACTACTCAGCTGATAATGGTAGGGAAATGACAGAAAAGAGAAAGGCCTAGTCAGGTCTCCAACTACAGCTGTGGAGCTCCTCCACCATCTCTAATTCTAGCTCAGCAGCAGTACAACAGCCATCAGCACGTACGGCTCCCAGTGCTGAATGAACTGCACTCGTAGCATTACAAAAGATATAACTGTGAGCCCAAGGGACACCAAATCTGTCCCTAATCCTTTTCCTTATTTGATGCTCAGCCAAATTTATAGGAAATAAATCCTTACTACAAAGCTATGATGGCACTCAGCAAAACCAGATCTCCTTGGAGAGGACCTGCCATTCTCACATGCTGAAAAGCACTTGCTCCTACGCAGGTGATGGACAGGTAGGCATTTGCGTGCTGCCACTCAGCTAGGTCATCAACACGGGCCATTCCATTTAGCTGTCTTAGAAAAGCACATTTTCTTTCTCAACTTAAAACAAAAAAGTCAGTACGCTTATTTGGAAGGTAAAGTGTTACATTAATATTAAATCCAATTATGAGAGAAATAGGAAGCTTTAAAGCATTAAGAACCTATTAATAACCTAAATCTGCATACACAGTTGTGTACTCATTAAAATGATTCACTTGACCTTTTTTCATTAAAACAAGTGAATGAAAAGCAGACTACAAGGATCAAGAAGCACTATTCTGGCCTCAGGAGGAATTAGTCTTGATATTAACTCACAAAACAAAGACTTAAATGTCAAGTCTATAAAAAAAAATATTACTACAAGTTTCTGCAGGGAAATATTATTGAGGATATGTTTCTGTAATACACCTTTGGTATAGTATAGTGCCAAAGTGAATGACAAGCCAAAACATGCACATACAGTTTTATTACAAATTAAACATACCCAATTCTTAATAGGGCTTAGCAGCCTGAGACCACAAGCATATTGACTTCAAAAATGCAAAATATCTTCAGCTCCCATCAAATTTGAGAATTTGGGGCTTAACATCTCTTGAAACACCCTTCTCCAACCAAAGACCTCCTGTTCCAAGCTAACACCCAGCACAACCTCACAGTTAGTGTTGCATGGCAGCAGATGGGCAAAGCGATCTTTGTTCCAATTACACGTTAGTCACTAACGGATACAGATGGAGAAAGGTTATCGATTTCTGAGAGCAGGGCATTTATTGACTACAGCTATGAAACAATTGCTACAAAGCAAAGTAACACATTCTCCTGAAACATCAAGGGAGCCTAAGGAAACCCGACTGCTCGGGGAGGAGCCGAGGAAGGCTCGGGACTCTTGGGGGATTAGCACCCGCAGGCACCGGCCTAGAGGGGCAGGG
>NW_010260690.1:0-2794 GCF_000690775.1 Eurypyga helias
GGGGTACCGACCCGGCCTGCCCAAAACGAATCGCCCGGTGTAAGCCTCGTTTTTTAAGTTTCCCAACCCCGTACATTTCTGCTTCCCCGAAGTGCCGTAATCTGGCCACGAAACGGTGACAAATTTACTGCGAATTAGCCTTTCTTCCACTTTAGAGGAAAATTGCAGGGGCTTGCTTAACCCATTTTGGATTATTTCAACTGCAAACAGCTTCGCTGCTTCGTTAAAACAGAAAAGAAGCGAAGTAAAACCTCTGATACAAACGAGAAATTCCGTTTATAACCTGCTGTTAAAATATGGCACCTACTGATGGGATTTTACTTTTGCTTCCGAGGTGTCCCATCCCTTTTTTCCTTTTTATTCCTTTTTTTTTTTAATTTAGGAAATTCTCGGTGTCATTAAATTAATCCTAGACGTGGAGGCTGAGCTGCGACGATGTAGTCAGATGTAGAAAGATTAACGATTATTGTAGTGTCCTCAGTTTTAGAATATATACGTGTATATATAAATACAGATGTGTAGAGAGGTGTGTCGGTATGTGTGTATATAAATGGATACTTATATATATTTATGGCTATTTATAGGTATTTATGTATATATGTGTATGTATACACACACATTTGATCAGCCTTTGCTTTAATCATAAACTACCCACCAGGTAGGTATATTTTATATACACCGTGATTTTCTCTCTCAGTGCAGCGTTGCCGAAAATTACTGGATGTCTTCCCATCTTTCTCTAGAGGTGTACAGGGAGTTCCTTCTGTCTCTCGATAATACCCGGTAGATTTAGGCATTTTAAGCCTCCCACTTGGTGTTCACTAACATGACAGAGGGAAGAAGACCCAGTTGTAGTGGTGGTAGAAGGGCAGAGTAAAGCTGAGAAGCCGCGTCTCAGGGCAACGCGAAAGTCGAGTTTTTTTCACTCGATTTCCAGAAGTTACAGTGTAAAACTAGGTAATGGAGTGAAAAATTCCTGCTTTTTTTTTTTTTTTTTTTTTAGGGAGAGAGGTGGGGTTGGGGAATGGCACGGAAGGGAGAAGAGTAGGAGAGAAGGGGCAGCGGAGGGAAGGAGCAAGGCTCTAGAGGAGGCTGGGGCAGGGGTACCAAGCCAGCCCAGGAGGGGCCCGGCAGCTTCCCCTGCCCTGGGGGGTCTCGCCCGCCCTTATGTCTCTGGAGCCGCCCCGGGGCCGCTGAGCCCCCGGCCCGGCTGGGAAGGCGCGGACAGCGTGGGTACCCCCGGCTCGGGAGCCCCTTGTCCGCCTTTCCCTGGACGGTGCCTCTGGCCCTCGGTGCTGGGAACCGGAGGGATACGGGTTAGTCTTTCGGTGAGGGGAAAGGTGGGTGCCGGGAGAGCTGCATGGCGTTGTAACGTGGGACGAAGCAACGCGGGTCTCCTCGTCCACGCGAGTTTTCTGCTCCCGCAAGACAAAATGCGGTGGCTAAAGCCGAAGCCACGCGTGGTGCCGTCTCAAATATTCGTGTCAGCAGTCAAGAAAATTGTAACCTCAGTATATTTTTTACGGCTAAGAGTTAGACAGTAGGATACAGCTTTCTTAACGTAGAATTACTGAAACAACATTTAAAATTAAAACTTTATTGTGCTTTCCTTGGAGATTAAAATATTTCTCACGCACTAAGGCGAAAAAAAAATTAAATGCCCGAGAAATATTGTCACGGCGGAATTTCTTTCTGCAGGCACGCAGGTAATGTTCTAAAGCAAATACCTCGGACAAATAACTGTTTAACTTCCAGCGTCCTTGAAGCCTTAAGCATTTTCCTGATTACAGTCGTCAATGGGCGCTTTTAGCGCAAAGATTAATAAATCTTAGCGATGTGCTAAGAGCTACAGGCTGACAACGTTCAGTTGAACTGTGCGCTCTGGACTCTGCCGTGTGCCCGTTCCTGGTTAGCTCCTAAGGATTTGCAAACGAAGGGAGAAGAGCGATGTATTTCGGTGCGTGCGGGCCAAAGGGCCGTTTCCTGCTCAGCTCACCGCCCGGCCGTCTCATCGCAGCCCTCTCTCTCCAAAGCTGCCCCACGTTCACAAGCTCCCTTGAGCTTTACAGCTCAAAGCTGCTAAGCGAAACGTAAAAGAATAACTCAATGATGAATTAAGGCAGGTAGTGGAGGGGATGGAGCAAAACCAAAAAGAAAATCAGTGCCAAATTATGAATCTGAAGCAGGCTTTTCCCAGTCTCAATTCGGAAGCTGCTGCTGAAATCCAAACACCTTTTATTATTCCGGCACAACGTGGCACAGCATATGGAAAATCCATATTTATTTTTGTCCCCCGAAATATGGAGAGGTGAGTCAGACCAAGAATATAAGGATTCGCAGGGGTGAAGTTGTTTGCTTTTATAGGTGGGTTCTCTTTATTTTTTGCGGTGCATTTCGACCTTTTTTCCCCTCCCAGTGTTCGGGAGGCAGAATACTGCCCACCTTTCCATTTCCTCCGTTTCCTACCAACCACCTCCAATTTGTCCAAATAGCAGAGGCGAAGTGGTCGCTCCCCGTCGCACCCCAGAGTCCCAAAAACTGTCTCTTAATTTGAAGTTTTCCTGGTTGCGAGGCACTCAAAATGAGAGTCGGGATAAAACAAACCCTTTGCCCAGCCTCGGCCCCGGGGGAATATTGGGCAAAACCACCGCTCCTTGTATCCCGTCCCCGCGGTCCGGCCCCCCGGGTGGGCTTTGAAAGCGGGCTGTTCTGGCAGGCACCTACCTGCCCCTGCTTCCCTAAAAAGACAAGTGCACCCCTCTTTCCGCCCCGGAGGGGGTTTCACCCCTCGAGC
>NW_010260691.1:0-8875 GCF_000690775.1 Eurypyga helias
TCTGCCCAGCCTGTCCTTGTGCTTAAGTGCTTTAACTTCTGCTTGATGCCTCGTGGCTGAATCCAGCCCTGGTGTGGGGTCAGTAGGAGCGAGGAGTGGAGCAGTCCCTTTCCCCCAGAATCACTTGTCTCTTCTTAAATCATCACCAATTATTCCTTCTCCTTCAGATCCTTGAGCACCCTCCCAACCTGCTTTTATATATTTAAATAAATTATGATAATGGTCCTGTAGGGTCACCAGCACCATCACCTCCAGTGCTAACTCATCACCAGACTCAGTCACGTCCAGCAGCTGAGTGCCACCAGCAAATGCAGCTCCAGAAGCAGTGCAACAGATCTGAATAATAAAATCCTGCTTTGAAAAAACGTTAAGTTTATTAATTCAGCTCCAGCACAAGCTGAGGCATCTCTGCAGCTTGACAACCCTACTGCAGCAGCAGCAGGAGCAGTCAGGCCATCCCTGCCTACTGCACCAGTGTCTACACCCAAGCTGGGCACCCCACCTTGCTCCATAGCTAGTAAGAAAAAAACAGGCACTTCTAGGGAATGAGTTTTTGGGGGTTCTCATCTCAGTGTAAACATGTGGGATCAGTCAGAGAAGTCACCTGCTGCAAGCCAGAGCAGCTCTGGGGCAAACGTCCAACAGCAGCCAAGGGCTGAGGAAGAACAAACTGATACCTTGAGGTTTTGGAAGGGCTGAGAAACAGGGAAGAGACATATCAGTGAGATTAAAGTCAGCAATTACCATGCAAGGAAACAAACCATCAGCATCCTCAGCCAATCTGAATGTTGTCTTGGATGACAGGCTGTCCCACAGGTCCACAGCTAGTGGGTAAACTTGGGGAAGAGAGCAGAAGTGTTGTAAAAATCAGGAGGAAGAGTAGTGGTGACACATGCCTTTGCAGTCTCACACCTGCATTTTTTATAAATGCACAGCTAGCTAAGCAGATGTCCAGGAAACCCCATTTTAGAACACTTTCTGAAGGCAAACTGCTCTGTGTGGCTCAGCAGAGACACTGTCCCCTCTCTCCGGGGGACTCCCTGCTCGAAGGAGGCTGCATACCTTCTTCTGATGACCATCATGGATTATGTCAACGACACAAGACTGGCTTTAAGGTGCTTTCCCAGCACTAAAAGTACAGATCCAAGGTCACACAAGGTTGGTGTTCAAACCCGGATTTCATTTCAAAGATCTCAGACCGGGTTTGGGCTTAGGCCACCACAGAAATGGGACTTCGTTGTTTTTCCTACTGATGTAAAGGAAGCCAGGGCAGGTAATGCTTTGATATTAACTTTGGTAGTGGGAATGAGAAAAAAATAAGAAAAAGAGGCCTAGAATTTTCAGGCAGGTTTCTTGATCCAAAATTCATATTGAGCTTCATAGCTTGAACTATTCCTACACACAGCTGACTGCAGGAGAGTTGAACGCAGTTACAAATAAAGTTGAGACCCTCACATTTACAATCTTCTACGTTATACCTCTTTTTTACAACCATAATTTGGAAAGGGTGAAGAGATGGATTCTGTTTTCAAGCAGACAGATGACAGGGTGTCTACCCAAAACTTAAAGCCAGTTAATTGGTAGTAGGTTGTTTTGGGAGGATGAAGCCTTGCTCCTGTCCTGAGGACGTAATTACAAGAGTAAGATTGATGTTTCATACTCGGATCCGCAGGCGCTGCTCCAGAGGGACGTATATAGATCACAACACGACTGCAGTAATCACGTGAGGACGCTAATGACACCCAACTGAGTTCTGCAAATACGCTTCAGAGAGGTGTCCAAATACAAGGGGGAGAAATTAATCTTCCAGGAGAATTATTTAAGACTTATAATCTGTTGAGAAAGGAATTACCGGCTGAGTGCTATGCAAAGATGTGGTAATTATGCTAACAAATTAAAGTACATTTATCTGCTTTCAAAGATCTTAATCAACATTGTATGCTTGACTTCCCCCACATGCAGTTATGGGCAGAAATCAGCCTCTTTGCAGGTTGACACACACCAGCCCCACACCTTAACAGGCCTTTTTCAGTGGGTAATCACCCCATATAAAATCCCACTTTTAGGTCACATAATGTCCAAGACCCACCTCAAGTTCACCCTGCAGTAATCTGTTTTATAATCCCCATAACATCAGGATGGCGCTGTCACCAACCTATCCTGATGCCAAGGGCAGGCAGCAAAAATTTCCCTGAAATGCAAAAGGATTGATCCACCTAAAAAATTAATAGATAACAAATACATACATACATACACACATGCTTACATACATACATGCTTGCACAAAGTGCTGTGGATAAATATGCATGTCTGATTATAAATGGTAAAATTCAAAGTTGTATTTTCCTTCTTCTCTTTTTTTTCCTGGAAAATTTGCATATCGTTAGTCAAAGTGAGCGTTTTAAGAAAGGTAACAATATTCTCTTCTGCTCCAGTGCAAAGTCCATTCTTACCAGATTTTTAGGTTGATAAAACAGTGATTTCAGCCTTGTTCCTGTGCAGCGGCACAGCGAGGTTTTCTGGTCGAACCTCATCCTGTCTGACTGCGCCATGGTGAGTCACCGGTTTGGAGCCCACAAAGAAGGTTTGAAAACATTTATTTTCCTCTTGCCAATGTATCTGTAGTTAAAGCACAACATGGGACCATACTGAGTTTATTGAAATTCTGCCAGAAAGACTGGCAGGTTTCTTAACAAATTTTATTTAACAAGTAGGCAGATTAAAAAAAATAAGTATCTGGCTTATTTTGGGGGCCGGAGAGCATCCGGTAAAGACTGATGCCTCATCTCTCAAGCCCACAAGCTCCCAGCAGCCTGACTAGCAACCGTCTTCTGCCAAATCTGGGGCTTGTCCCTCTGCAGGTATCTGACCCAAGAGGTGCCACCTTGCACCCACCTGCAACAGGGACCTGGCACCAGATGTCTCAGCACCCAGAAAGAGCTGCTTTGTGGCCCACAGACCCACCCAGGGGAAGATTTTGATGGCACCCAAGGACCCCTTCCCACCACGAGACACCATCTCTGCCAAGCCCGATCTGCCCAACGGGACCTCTCTCCCAGCATCCTTCACTTCCCAAGGGACAGCACCAGGAAAAAAACTGCTGCTTCTTAAAACTGTTCTATCATCTGACTAAGATAATCTACTAAAAAAAAAGCTTATAACGCACCAGGACTATGGAGCCCATCTCCATCACACCTCCCGGAGAGCACGGCAGCCCGAGGAACGCATTGGCAGTAGAGGTCAAACCTCCCGTATGCCGCAGCGTGACCTTCCCCCAGCACTATCAGAGGAACACGGGCTCAGTCTCCCTGACACCCTGCTCCAGAGGAGATCCCAGCTATGCTTTCCCAAGTGCTGCCAGGACTTACCTCCTGGGATTTCACCCAATACAACAATCCTGACATGGCAGGCACTGTAGCTGGACCCTGCCCTACCGAGCAGAAGAGCTGGAGCATCAGCACTATTGGGAAAGGGATGCAGAAGGGTGTGCGGCTGTTCCCAGACAGCGGACTTACCTCTTGCCTCCTGTTTTCCTGGAGAAGTTCAGAAACAGGATCACTTAGAAACTTGCAGCGGGAATATATATGCTGACATTTCTGTATTGCAATGGGAATGGCTATTTCCCTCAGGAACGGCAGGAGGAAGGCAGCCACCATGAACTGTGCATGCTCATCCTGCTGCCTACCAAGAAGTCAAGGCAGGAGGTAAATATATTTACACTTAGTAAAAACAAATTGGTTCTGTGTAATGAGAAAACATGTGCATGCAATTAATCACTCAAGGAAAAGCTGGTTAAATCTCATCAGGTTGCTTTCAAAACACAATCTCTTCTTGAATGAGGGACGCGGGAGGCAGGAGAGGCCCCATCTCACAGCTGGAGGGGACAGATGTGGTGGCCCGGCAGTAACCGTCATTTCACAGGATGCAATGCCAACCCGGCACAGACCAGCCGGGGTGGACCCGACATTACTTCAGCTGCTGCTAAATCCAGTCTCTGCCTTCTTTGCCTCCGGTTTGGTGCTGTGAGCGTGCCACAAGGTCCATGCCTCAGGCTGACCCAATCCCCTTTGATCTCTCCCTGCACACCCAGGTTGTAATTTCCTGAAGACTGGAGCCTACAGCAGTTTAATTGTAGGCTTTGCTGACAAGCCTGACATCCAAGGAGAAAGCCGGCTGCTGGATAGCCTGCAAGGACATGTGGTGACATGAAGTCTCGCTCCAGGACAGGATTATCATCCTCTTGTCAGAACTCCAACCGCTTAATTACTTTGTACAGCGATGGCTGCACTACAGCGGGGGAGATGACGAGCTAACCCTGCAGCGAGGGAGGATGCGGGTTTGCTCACACCACAGCCAGCATCTCCAGGCAATGTGGAAACCCCTGGGCATGGTCCGGGGGACAGGAAAACCACCCTCTTGTCTCTCCTTGGCCACCGTCATGCTGCCTTTGAAGATGCCGTCTAGCAAACCTAAGAAAAGAGGGCTTTTCAACCAGCACGCTGTTTCGCTCGTAAGAGTCACCCACTTCTGCAAAATTCATACTAGAGGTGCTTCCGTTTAATTATGAAATAAGTAAGATCGGGTGTTAATTGCATCACTGTTTTCCAGAGCCAACCAAGCGCTTCCTGCAACGGGCAGTGGAAAGATGTCGGTTATTTTACAAGACACCAATTTGCACGTTGCCTGGTAAATATAAGTACAACATAAACACAAGCCACAAGATGATTATAGTGCGGCAGAACAACGGAGACAGAAAATAAAATAAATTGAGGGCAAGGCTACTACCCACAATGGGTATTCTGTATTTTGGATCTAAAAATACTGTGCTCAAATAAGGAGGTTTTAACTTACCCCTGACCAAAGCAAATAAAATCAGGTTTGAGGCTACATTCAGCAGAGAGGTCAGGAATAGAATATGCATGGCTTTTTTTAGGTTATTTATGTTTTATTTAAAATCCATCCTTTATTCACCCAGTTATCTGCAGCTCTTATGGTGTATCTTTTATCCTGTACACAGGGCAAGGACATGGAGAGGCAATTGTCTGAGGAGAGAACATCTGTCTTGTTGCTCAGACTCCGTGTATCTCAGATAAAGTTTTAGAAGGCACAGTTACTCCCTCATGCCAGCAAAAGCGTGGCTGTGAGATAAGGTATAGGACAGAACTGAGCCTCCAAGCTACAGTCTCCCACATTCCAGATTACAGCCCCAAACTCCACCTTTTACGGCATAGGGCATTCATATCTTCCCTGGGGAAAAAAAAAAAAATAATCTTTCACAGAAAATCAATGTGGCCAGTGAAAAAGTCTGACTGAAACCCCACTTTTCCATTAAAAAAAAAAGGTTCCAAGAGGAAGAGACCTCCCAGCTTATTACAACACTTGTTAATTTTCTTCTTGTTCCCTGCAGCTGATCCATTTTTAGTGAAGTATTTCAGTTGTCACCATAAAGAAGCAGAAGGTCTTTCTATTTCAATTAATTTTATTTATTTATGCTTGTCAACCACACTTTTATACCAGCTGTCTCTGTTTGGGACCATCTTTATTGGCTGCTGTCAAAGAACTCCAAATAAGTAAAAGCCTAATAAGTAAAGTAAGTAAGATTTATACTGCTGTGTCTGCAGCCTGGCTTCACCTGGGGGGGAAGCACTAGAGAACCGTAGTGTGCATTTATTTTCCTGCCCATTCCGGCACCGCAGTGTGCAGTTGAGAAGCCAGAGATAGCCAAAGATAAAAATACCATCTTAGCATGTAAAGCGTGCAGGGAACGTATAGAACATCTTGCCAGCAGCTCCAATCCTCGGGGTGCAGCGTGGAGAAGAGCACACTCTGTACACCATCCCCCATCACCAGCCAGAGACAAGCAGGGGAAAGTGCTATTATTCATTTTTGGAGCTGAAGAATTGTTTTTCACTCTTAAAATAGCAGCTTTCAAGACGGCGGTGCCCAGCCTGCTCCTCCTCATGGTTATGTCTGCTACTCAAGAACAGTCGCCCTGTGTGGCTGAATCCTCCTGTATATGGAAGATGTATTTACACAGATATTTTTCAGTGCTCATCCTCCACCCTGGGGGATGCAACAACTGAAGAAATGACATTAGCATTGGCCAAAATATTTATGAAGAGGCTGCACACTGCAATAAAGAAAATAAATACTTCCTGTTAGGTACTGGAAGACACTTAGTAATAAACATTCGCTGTTGGTTATTAAATTTCAGAGTCTACTGAAACATTTATGTCCATAAGGGTCTTAAGGGTCTTTTTCAATCTAAGTGATTCCATGATTCTATACTTAACATGTCCTGCTAAAGGCTATTTCACCTTTACAACGTTGGATGCTGCTTGAGTGGACGTGATGTTGGATGATAGGAGAGAGGATAGCATCCGAACGCGTGATCCCTATCTCTGAACTTATTTTTCTCATTATTACCTCCTGAAAATGAGATATCTGATCCAAACACCTCAGGGTTCATGGGAATGAGTCCGATCTCTTCAGTGGGTTATGCACCAAACCTCCCAGGGATGTGCAGATCCCACTGAAGTCAAGGAGAATCTTTACACCTCTCCCAGCAGACCTGGCACCAGCCCCTATGAGGAGCTAAAAGCTATCAAAGCTGTACCGACCGTTTCAACAATGCGGGTTAATTATTGAGGACTATGTGCTTACTGGAGAAGACAATCAGTCCAGCCTCATCTCTCTGGTGGTTCTTTTCTGGGGACATCTGTTCATGCCTGTTGATGCTTGCTTTTTCAAAATAATTTCACATTACCACTGTGTTTTCCAAGCTTGGCATACGCTGAGCATGGCCAGCTTCTTGAAACTGTGCCGGGAGGGGATGTGAGCCATGAACAGGCCATCTCAGATCACCGTGGTTGCCTCCCCAAGGGAGCTCTCCTGCAGAAACCAGCATATTTCATGTATGGATAATTTACTGATCCTCTTTCTCCTATTTTTATAAAAGGATTTGAAGTGAGGTTTCCTATTGCCCAGCCTCTGGCATCCCCGCTGAGCAACACAAAACAGGGAGACAGCAACACTGGACCTATGTCTTCACTAAAACCAAAACTAGTTGTATAAAGTCAGCATCACAAATCAACATTTTTACGTGCATGATGATGCTATTAGTTTGCATATTCAAAAGGCAGCATAAGTTTATGCATCTTCATAAATATTAGGAAAGAACAAATTTTTAAGGAGAAAAAAATAAATGTGTATTTGGGTAAGTGCCCCCTCTTCCAGCGCTGTGCAAAGGGGATTTGGCTCAAAATTCTTTGAATTTGTTCATTTGGAGATGTGCTTGACTCCTATTCTAGCTTGTGTAGTGTATCTCAGAGAGCTGTGAGCTCTCAACCCAAATAACAAGTGAAAAAGTGTCACTGGGACGCCCCGACACCTCCTCATGCAACAACGCGCGGCAAGGAGTTTTAGCCAGTTCCTGGGATTTTGGTGCGAACAGCAGACTCATCCTTACCTGCAACATAGGAAAAAACGGGCAATTATGCAAATACCAGCAACATCTCAAAAGTATATAACTACATTAGTGTGCAATTCTCAGGATTGAGCTCAAAAACCTGTACGCAGATGCGACTATCCTCACTCCTGCACCACAGCGTAAGTTCTCCTTAGCAGGAACGAGGCACTCAACATGGGTCTCCTAAATGCACTCATGAACAGTGCTTCGGTCAAAACAATTCATTTATCCAGGATTTCCAATCAGCCTAGGTGAGTCAGTATTTTCTTCATGGCATCTGGGATGGAGGTGGTAAGCTTTACACATATCTGTTGAAAAACGAGTTGGTTTGTGTGTCCTCTATAGCCGTTTCCTCAATTTACAGTGTGATTCCATTCATCTTACATCTGTGTTTCCCCTTATCCATATCAGGATAAAACATGATGTGGAAAGACGGCCCCTGGAAACAATATGAACATCAGGGACACAAGGAGGTGACTCAGGGATGTCTCTCGGACACGGGACAGGTGGCAGAGTCCTCCCACTCCCACAGTGGTCATTGCAACAGCAGGTCCGGGTCTGCTGGGACAAGAGACTCAATGCCACCCCTGTTTGCCGTGCCAGCAGGCCAGGCCACCACTGCTCCAGGCGCTGAAGACGAGGGGAGGGATTTTCGGGAGAAGTAATAGAAGTAAAATATGTGATATGTCCCTGAATATGTTTTGTTTAGACAGTAGCATCTGTTTATCACAGACTCCACAGCCACTTCACTTCCTGGTATACATACACCCTTAAATAGCCCATTTAAGTTAATATTTATCCTGTTTCTAAAGGCAGACTGGAACCCCTGTTTTAAAGGTGACAATTAAGTATCAGCACAATCAAGCCCTAGCAGCCCGCTTCAGTGGAGCGCTTGATTAGCTGCGCTCTAATTAACCTCTTCACCTCCCCACACATTAGCAGGTAAATGAGTAGGCACAAATACACATATTGCCAGAACCTGAATTCCTTGATTTTAGGTTTCTGTTCATTACCACTTACTTGGAAGCCAAGATGACCTATTTGTACACATGTGGATTTTACTGGACCAGATACGAACAATTCAAATCCCTCTCAGCCACTACTTGGAAAACAAGAGCTAAGATAGAGCATGATTTTTTTGGAGGCGAGGACTCTTCTCTACCTAGCAGCAGCCTAATTAAAACAGCTCGAGAAGACCTCCCCATCCCCTGCCCTTTCCATGTTTGAGACCAGAGTTGAGCTAGCATTGTTGAAATGGTACAACACAGGGTTGAAATAAAAACAATAAGTAATACAGAATAAGAAAGAATATAGAAAAAATATAGAAAATATAAGAAATAATATAGTAGTACAGAATAACACATAAAACCACTTGAGTAATATTTGAGGGACAACACAGCAGGGCAC
>NW_010260692.1:0-22394 GCF_000690775.1 Eurypyga helias
TTGGCGTTCAGCTCCTCAGTCGGTGAGCTGGGGGGGCGGCCCTGCCCCCCGTGCCCGGCGCCTTTCCCCACGCCCGGGAGGTGGCGGGACCCCCCTCCTGAGCGCCGTCTCTCCGCGCCAGGTCCTGCATCCTCAGCGAGGTGTCCACGCGCTCCCGCTCCAAGCTGCCTTCGGGGAAGAACGTCCTCCTGCTGGGTGAGAACCGCATCCCGCGCCCCTCCCCTCCCCTGCCGCCCTCGGGCCGAATCCTTAACCCTCTCCTGGTCTTTAGTGCCCCGGGGGGGGCTGATGGTGGCAGGGTGCTGGCTCAACCCTCTCGCTTCTTCCCTTCCACGTTTTTGCTTCATTTTCCGTATCCAGTATCCAGAGATGCTTCAGATGTCTGCCTCATCGTAGGTACCATAATACCCGTACTACCCTTCCCCCCACCCGCCTCCTTAGGTAGAGGCGGCTCGGAAGGGTGGTTTATATTGTCCTTCTCTCCCGATGAGTGTTGGCTTCGGGGGGTGTGCGGGTCCTTCAGCCTCTTCCAAAACCTCCCTCCTTCCTGCACCCACGTTGGTCCTTATGGCGTGTCCCACCGACACAAGAACTGCTTCCGTGGCCCCAGCGGTATCAGTGAGGGCTGCTCCCGTGGGCCGGAGGGCGGGGAAGGCCGTACGGGCGTGTTGGCCGTGTCCTGCCCACGCGCGCTGAGCTCGGCGGCGGCGATATCATCGGCAGGTTACGCGGCTGCTGCCGGCCTTCCTTGCGTTGGGTTATCTCCACCCGGTGCCTTAGTCCAGCCTTCCGCCTGGCAAGGGTTAGGAGTTACTGGATGGGACTTTGATAGGGTGATAATGAGACCCAGCTGTTATTTGGTGTTGAGGGAAAGAAGAAAAATGATATGGCAAGCAAAATGAAAAGCTTCATGGAGGAGGGGAGAAATGGATGCTCTAATATGTGTGTGTGTGTATATTATTGCTATTATTATTACTTAGGGTTTTTTTTTTCCTGAAAGACTACTAAATACAACTAGCAGTAGACCGTTGGATGAACCCAAGTGGCTGGATCTGTTAACTGGCTGCTTCTTCCCTCCTTTGCCAACCTCCCTGTCTCCAGAAGGAACTGTGTGTTAGTATTTGGAAACATGGCTGAAACCCAGTAAAGATATTCACATAGACTCTGCACACTGTGATTCTGTGTAGTCGTGGTGTTTGTACTCTCTTGAGATTTTTCAAGTTAGGCTTTTTCCTCTGTATCCTAAAGCAATCACTGTGACCCTTTTCTTCCTGTTTTGATAAGTTGATTGGTGGTAAAACTCGCTATGAAGGAGAAAATTGTGCAAGGATGATGGGATGGCCTAGTGAACGTGTTACAGGACTCGCTACCCTTTAATTTGTTGCTTTTTATGTTATGTAATAAGTAGGATATTGAGATTGGAAGTTCTGTTGATACTAAAGAAAGGAAAGATTTCATAGTGATCAACAGCTTTTTATGTGATACTTAAACTGCATTGGATGACTGTCATTGTTGAAGCTGGAAGATCCTTCTTCAAGCTGTGACCCTTGCCAAGAAGATTACACTCCTGGTTGTCCCCTCCCTTTGTAGTCAAGCAATCCTTAGTGCTCAGTAACTGGAGGCTGTGCGCCTTTCAAAACTAGAGGGGGCACCACAGAATGTTTCCGATGATCATTTAGTTTGTGATGTTTAATCTGTTGTATAGTTTTATTTTTAATGTAGAGCTTATAGAGCAACTTAATGTAACACTTTTTTTGACTGATGCATTATTTTAAAGATGTCTGGATCTGTAGAAGAAAATAGATTTTTTTTTTTTTCTTAAGAGTTGTGGTTTTCAGAAGGCCACAGCCCAAGGAAAAAAAGAAGTTTGACGTATAATTAGGAAAAAGAGCATCAGATCTGAGTCTGACTGGCCAGAGGGGACCATAGCCATGTTCTTTGTGAGAATACCCAATCCACGTGTTACACTTGGCTGTTCACTTGCAAGTTGTGGTGCTGCTCCTGAAGCACACTGGCACAGGGAAAGGAGAGGTCTTGGGTGTTCTGTGTTAGACAGAATCAGTGTATAAAGTTCTTCAGGTTCTCGAGCTGCGTGTTTGCAATTTCTCTGTTATCTCACATTTCCTCTATTTTCAAGCTTTGTTCCTTTAAACAGTTTTGTATGAATTTTGTTGTGAATACAGATCACTTCTTGCCATGACTGTTTTAGTTTCATCATTCTTCAGATGCTCTTTAAGTGGGAGCTGTAAAGCCATCCAGGGTCTTGATGGTTTTCACTCCCTTTGTGATAGGCAAATATTTTCAGTGTAAACAGTGTATTGGTCAAAACTTCCTAGCTGAAACTCAATACATAGTAATGAATGCTTATTTTCAATACAAACTGCTTTACAAAATAATCCCCTTAGCCTCCAACCCACACCCCTGCCCCCATAAAAACCCACCAGAAAACCCCACCACCTAGTGTTCTTTTGTTTGCTAGGACAAGTTTTCTCATTTGCCTGCAGCATTTATGTTTTTCAAACACTGCATATACTTGCATGCCCAGTTGTTCTGGGAACCTGGCTGTGTCTGGCATGCTAATTCTGCTATTTCAGTATTTAGCAATGTTAACATCTCATTTTTAAGAACCTGGAAAGCAGTTCAAGGCACCACAGAAATAACTACAGGAGACTGGAATGCCAAATGTTAAAACCATGTGCCACATCTAGAGATTGTGAAGTGAAGGTTAACATGTAATACTGGTAATTCTCTGCTCAAAATTGTCAAAAAAAAATTAAATGTATAGTTTTACTTCTTAAAAACTCAAAAAAAATTTTGTATTAATCAAAATTAATTTTGAAAAAATTAATGTATAGTTTTACTTCTTAAAAACTCTTTCACTTACAGATGTTTTTTCAGTAACTACTTTTCTATGAAGATTTTAAACTTTGATTGGCACCACATGCAGTATAAAAGCATTCTTCTGTTCTTGTATCAATGAATAATAAAAATGCCAGCTTTCCTATGTGTTTCTGTAAGGCAAGCATGCTCTGACTCCTTGGCAGTTCTGTCACAGTGACCACACTTAGCAAACTATACCAGCAGAAAGCATAAGATGTCCTTCATTTCTTAAGGAAATTGGACCCTCTCAGGGATATTTCTAGCTACTTCTTGCAGATAGCTGAAGGAATGTGTTTTTGTTGTTGCTGGTCTTTTTGCTTTCCCTCCTGAACTGTCTCATCTGCTCACTCATACAATAAAAAGGTGGCTGATCAGAGGAGATGGATGCTCTTTGCTAAGTGTGATGAGAAAACTGATGCTTGTAACGGAGCGCTCTTGTTCATTCCCTTCCTGCTATAATTATATCTGAACCAGCAAGTGAGGTGGAGGGAGCAGCTGAAAAGTCACCACTGCAGGTTGCAGATGGCATCCACAGTGTTACAGAATGTGTGAAGGCTTGAATTGAGAGACTCAGCTAATCATTCATCCAATAACCATTCCAGCAGTAATGTTCAAAGTCATTCCGGGATGCACAAGAAAGCAGACTCTCAGCTTGCAAGTAAACTGAATAGCTGCTTTCTAGCTGGCTTTGTATTTCACACGTTCCTCTGTCTCTGAGGCACAGTAGATTCTTTGCCTGAGATTCTAATGATGTCAAACCATCTAGTGCCACGGGTACACCTGACCCCCAGTGTCTATTGTGTACTTAAAGCTGCTACCCAATCAGTAGCATTTTGGTTTTCTTCTTTTTCATTTTACCCCACTCGGTGACAAAGGCTTTGAGTGTAGCGGGCAGTGAGTGTTCAGCTGCTCTGTATCCACGTTTTCTTTGCCCCAGATGTCTCACTTTTCAGGGCCTGTTTGTTTGAGTCTTTGAGCTCTGCTCCTGTCCAGGGGCTGTCAGGATGCTCAAGGAGAAGGTTCCACAATCTACAGCTAACTTACAGGTACACTTGTCTGTGTGTACATGTATTGGGAATGGCTGTTATTGTAGAAAAAGGTACATCTTGAAGAGCTGGTTTAGCTTGCTAATGTCTTAGTTGACCCATGGAATATAATGAACTTCAAAATTAAGTTGTGATATAGCAAATTGTCATGAGAGTATATAGAATTAATATAAAATCTGCTTACTTAAGTTTGTACTCAACACTATAAAAAGTTACTTTTCCATTTTATTTTCTTCCTATTCAAATAGCTGGAAGTTTTGCTCTGATAATTTCATCTTTACAGGTGATGAACACTGCTTGTTGATACTGTCCTTACTGTTCATCTCAAATGTTTCTCAGTTCTGTAATACTGCAGATGTTAAGTCTAATAGCTTCTTTTTCTCCTCTTCGATCTTCTTCACCTTCTACAGGCAATGAAAGACTTCCAAATATAGCCAGGTTTTGTTTCAATCAGCAGAGTTACACTTCTAAAGTGTCAAATGTTTTGATGGGGCATTGACTTAGATAAAATTATAATTGCTTGTTCTGCAGCTACTTTTTTTCTTTTTTAGAACTAAGTAGTACTCCTTTGTAGTGTCCTTCCTGCTATAACACCCTTCCAAAAAGCCAGAATTAAGTGGATGCTGTGTAATAAAACTTACTTAGAACAGCACAGTAAGTTCTGAAATTCTTGAATTGCATTTATTTTAATCTGTCTTTGCTTTGCCAGAGGTGCTGCTGATTATTGGGTCTGTCTGCGATAGCTCCAAAGGTGAGGAAGGGAGGTGAGGTGAAAGGAATTGTGCTTCTGATTTCTCCAGGCAGGTTAGTGGCAGGAGCACTGATGAAGATCTCCCTGCGATAGCAGTAACATGGGATTATTCTATTTTGGTAGTAAACTTGGGTAAAATAAACCCGATGACTTACTGCCGCGTTAAGGGTGGCTTGCGTTAGAGATGTACGCCATCCATATTCCCTATAAAATTCTCTGCAATATTTGGCCTTCTCTGGATTTCTCCAAGTACGCTATTACTGCTGTACCTGTTTGCACACTCGGGGCGTGTGTTCTTGTGGTGCAGCGCTTCACAGAAGGCACACCGGAACAGTTGTCTGCAGTCTGCTTTCTGTCGTGTTGTAATGCTGAAGCGCAGTTAAGGTGCTCCTCAGAAAAGATACTCAGTTTTTCAGTGCCACAGAGACACCAAACTGATCATATGTAAGGGGGAAGACTTATCTGGTGGAGTAAAATAAACTTGGAGAAGGAGGAGGTTTTTATCCAATGAGTAAATTATAATTTAGTGGCAATTTATTTGAACACTTGATATGACTGACTTACAGTGAACTTCCATGTTGTTTTGAGGGATTCTGTACAAGGATCTCATCAGCATAATTAATTTTGTTCTTCAGTTCTCTGAAAGCAAACTAAATTCGGTTTACTCTATTTTGGTCTTGTTCTAAAAAAGGCATTCCTCAATTACTATAGTACGTGTGAACAAGGCTCTTTCACTAATATGCAGCTGTGGAAAAGGCAGTTATTAGCTTGTGAGAAGTGTTTTATCTTGAAAATAGCTATAGTACACATGTGCTTGGTTCCAGTAGGAAGAAGACTTACGTCTCCACTCCACCGTATTTGAATTCAGACATTCCACGTGGTGTGGAATAGAGATTGCTCTGATTTGCTGTGCTTGGTAACTCAGGTTTGGGTTTGACTTTGTTCTGTCATATTTAAGTGAAGTGGATTTTTTTTTTTAATTAATAAAAATATTCACTATTTTATGTTAGAAATAGTACATGTTGTGAAATTGTTCTACCCAGAAGCTGTCTTTGTTTTGTAAAAAGTGTAAAGCTAGTTTACAAAAATATGCCCTTTTTGGGGGGGAAGGGGTTAATTAGAACCTCTATCTCTGGTTTTGCTTGGCCTTGCTTGAAGATATTTTTTGAGAGGAGTTGTGTTATTCTCATATCAAGCTGAATTTTAACTGATGGTTTTCAAAAGCACTCAAAAAAAAAACTTCATCAAGGAACCAATAGCAGTATAGATTACACACAGTTAAGTTCATCCAGGGCTCTTCAACGAGCTGTTGGAAAAAAATCAGAGCCTAGGATGGAAGGGGGCCAGACCAACAATACTGATGACACAAAAGAAACATTCACCTCCTTCTTTGCCTTGCTGTATTTTAAATACACTTGACACTTTACGGTGGAGAAGACCATTTAAATAAAAAGTCAAAACTCATGTCTGTCCTGGAGATAACACATGGTTTGCTTTTCTGTGTACAGACTCCTGTGAGAAGTAAGAAGTGCCTTGTTTTAAGATGAGTGAAAATCTGTTCACATTTTCTAAACTGAAAAAAATGTTGAAATAGCATGAGTAGTAAATATTCATAATTTAAAAAATATTCTTAATAATAGTAAATATTCTTAATTTTAACACGTTTAATTGAAAGTTTACAGAGCCTGAGTGCCCTGTATTGAGATAGTTTATGGTTGAACGGTTTAAACAGCAGTTTGTAGATAAGCGCCTGCTCGCCCGCATTCACGGAAGGCGATGCATTCACCTCATTGTCCATCCTCCCCGTGTATGGGTAACCCTTCTGCTAAACTCTGTACTGTAGCAGAAGGTCTAGTGATCCTCCGTTTTCTGCTCAGCGGACATACTCTTTGCCTGGAGCGGTGAGGAGGGAGGAGGCTGGGCAGGGGTCTGTGTGGTGGCTCCCTGTGTCTTTGAGGGCCCATGGAGCTCCGCGGTAGCTGGAGCAGCACCTTGGACAGAGACGCTCCGGGGAGCAGAGCCCCAACCTGGAGGAGCTCAGCAGGGGAGCGGCATGAGGAGAAACGTGAAATGGCTTTTCTTTACTTGGGTATTAGACTTTCCGTTTTGTTAACAAGATGGTGAAATGCTGTCTGTAAGCAGATTGGTTTGGCTGTGTTTCAACCGCTTCCTAGCCCGCCTTTTCTGCAGAATTAAGTATGGTGGCCGCCTTTTACTTGTGTTCAGCTCTGGTGCGCAGCACGGCTCGTTGGCAGCATGACTTCTGTTTCCTCGCTGTAGTATTAACGAGTTACGCAGGGTTTGATGTAATGGAGAATGTTAGTTCTTGAGGATGTACTTTGGAAATGGAGGATCTCTTACGTTACTTACAAAAGAAGGATGCAAAATCTTAAATTTGCAACCATCTTTTTTTTTTATTCTACCTTGCAATTCTGTATCAAGAATTGTGTGTCTGAAATGTTCTGCTCTGTGAGGTTATGTAGGGAAGTCAGTTGTTAATTTGATTATCACACGGTTGGAAATAAAGAAGCAGCTGAAGGATTTTCCATCTCAAAATTTTGGAGGAAAGAGGAGGAGGATGACAACTCTTTTTGGAGGCGCATGAGGCTCTGTTTCATGCATTGTTTTAGTAGCATGTTAAAAAAATCATTTGTTTCCTAATAATAATTTACAATGATGTTTAAGTCTGAGGAATATAAAATTTTCATTATGTTTGAAACTAAGCAGCATTACTTTTTCATGTACTTTAGAGATATCCAGAGACAAAAAGCTAAACATTGCCTAGATGTCTTGGGGTTTCTAATTTCAAATGCATTATATGCGTGTCCATATATGCATTCTTATATAGAAGTATACAGGCTTTTTTGAACCTGAATTTCTCACTGTGCCCCTGGGAGCACTTGCACTAATTGTGTTACTGTGCTGTACTTTACCCATCAAACCTAAATATTCTTTGTGTTTTTACAATATACTTTGTCACAAACACTTCCCACCTCTTATGGTAAAGAGAAGCTTCTATGCATACTGAAGGCATTATAATAAAAGATTTGAGTTTTGGGAAGTCTTAAATGCTAGCACTGCATGCACTTAGAATTAGTTTGCTAATGAGATTTGTAATAACTTCAGGAGTTTTCCATCAGCCTCGCTTTAAGATTGGATTTTATTTTTATACTCTTGCTGAAGAGTAACTACAAAGCAGAACTGTACTGCTGCTCTTTCCCAGCGTAACTTGATATATTCAAAGCGTGTTGACTTTTCAGGTGTTTCATTTTGAGGACTTTAGGTTGGAATAAATAAATTACTAACAAGGATACAAATATATTTGCAGCTGTCACAGTTTTAAAAGGTACATGCAACATACTAGAAATAGAAAATAGGTGCAGATGGAACCTCAAGTCTTAGCATGTTCTCTTGGCCAAGGTGGTCATCTTTCATTAATTGCAAGGATAAAAAAGGAAGATGCCCTATGTCATGTATGATGGTCCTGGTTGTATTTTGACAGCTTTTTTCATAATAATTGACTCTAATGTGGCTTAAATCTGTTAAGCACTCAGGGTATCAGGTGGAATAGGCACGGAGCTGCCTAGCTCTATCTGGCACCCTTGTGATAGAGCTGTCCTATTTGTAGACTACCTACTCCATGCATTGCTAACTTGTTTTGGACCACTTAACAGTGTTGCTTCTAATTCTTTTCTCCACAGATCTTTTGGTTTCTCTTATATCATCTGTAAACTATGCTATTCTCTTCATTTACTTGAGTAATTAGAGTAGTACCAAAACCTTAAAACTCTCATGGTGCATCATTCTGGCTCTCTGGTGGCTACTGCTCTCTGCATGCACTAACTTATATGATACAGTTACGTATGTCAGTGATCCATCTGTCTCCCCTTGGTTTTTTTTGTTTGGTTTTTTTTTTTAATGGGTGGATATTTGCTAAGGAGAAGGGAGTAAAGAATCTTCTTCACAGAACAGATTAAAATTAGCTAACTCCATAATGGAAGGCTGAAATGACTACTCTGTGTACGTATGTGTTCAAAGGTACTAATTTTACATCAAATCAACTTGTCTTATGCTGTACCGGTAAAATTCTTTTCTGTGTAGGCTCTGAAGATAATTACTGGAAAACTTGAGGAGAGAAAATTAAATTCCAACTCTTACTTTGCCAAAAGACATTACCTTAACAATACTGAACTTCAGTTTACTTCAGGCATTTGGAAGTACAGGGTGCAGGGAAAATCACACAACACACAGCCACGATAAGGCGCTTGTGGGATGTATATTTCAAATTGCCTATATTGTTTAACACGGGCTCTTTCAAACAATGAAGTTGCATAGATATTAGCATATGTGTAAGTGTGTGTTAGTTTAGCCTGCTTAAGCGTATGTTTTGTCACGTTTAGAAATTTTTATAACCGGAGATGTTTCTTAGACTTAAGTTGCAGCTGCTTTTGTTAAGAACTGGCAGATGTACTTTGCAGAAGATGCTAAAATTTCTCAGTGCAAACAAGTTTTAATCTCTATTGCCACCTGTGTGAAACAAACTAGTATGCAAGAGAGCTTAGCTAGAGGCCAGCTGTTCTGAGAAACTATGAAAGCTGTTAAGTGCAGCCCCTCTTCAAAAGGAATAACAAATCTGGTTTTGTCTTACCTTTTGAGCCTTCTGCTGGCACAAATGAATTGAAGCTGCCTGTTCAAAAAGGTAAAATAAATGAATGAATCATATGGAAAATGTTGGTAGAGTAATAGCAACTTCAGCAGCAGAACATGTCAGTGCAGCAGCTCTTAATAAACTCTCCCCAGTTACTTGTAGGTGGCAAATTTAAGAAGCTCGGGTGAGTGCTCGGGTAAGGGCAGAGGAGGAATTGTAACTCATCTCTGGTGAAGAAGCGTGAACTGTTCGCTTCTTGGGCAGAACTTATATTTAAAATAATATTCTCACAAGAAGAAGAAGAACTTGGTGTAGGAATAAAAAATAGCTGTGCTTTACAATGTTTATTTAAAATGAGCTATAATTTTCTTAGGTGTGTCTTAATTTAATAAAGTTAATGACCTAGCAAACAAATTCTTAAATGTGGAAGAAGTTAAACTGCTACAATGCTACTGCTATCAGGAATGTGCTCTTTGGCATAAAACTGATAAGGTACTTCTTGGGAACCTGGTTTTAATCTCAATTTTATAACCTGTGAGTTCCAAGAGCTTTCTAAGGTCTAACTGTTATGTGGCTGTTTTATCGCCAAATTACAGTGGCAAAACTCTGCTTTGTGTCCGAATTCAGCCTGGTTACTCTTTCAAACTGGAAAACTGCACGTGAGTTTTTGCAGCACTGAGATCTATGGTTAGAAATAGAAGCTTTCAAGAGTCTGTGGCCATAGTTGAGGTGTCTACCCTGTGCTGATGCTGTAAGGTTCATTGGGTATCCGAGCTCCCTTTGGAGGGGAGAGGATAGGAGTGAACGGATCTGGATTGCGGGCTTGTCATTGTGTGTGTACTCCAATACACCTGTATTGTAAGGCAGTGGGCTTACTGTTTGTTGCCTCTTTTTCAGGTTTATGTAGACCTGAAACAGAGAAAAGATTCAAAGAAACCAACCCATAAAAGCTAAGGGAACAGTTCTGCCTTACTGAGCCTGGTCATGAGTGCTGTTTGATTTGAGAGAGTTCTAAAGAGTCTCTTGATTGTAAGATGAGCTTGCTGTGACTTGGGAACTCTGCTTTAGAAAGACTTTGTTAACACTTTGGTTGCAGTTGAAAGACTGAAATTGTTTGAGGTGTTTAACTACTCCTTAGGGTGTCTAAGAGCCCATTTCAGCTAGGACAGTTAGTGGCATAAGTGCATTTATCAATAATTAGAAATAAGATTGGAAGCTGAGGCATGCACTTTGAACAGCTGGGTGAGTTGGGCAAAGCCCACTATATTTCACAACTTCAGTGAGCTCGGTCACCCTGTTGTATCTGGGTTCCTTCTTGCCCCGGGTGGTTTTGAATATGTAACTGTGATTAAAGATTGAGTGGTATCTAACTTCTGTCCCTCCAGGTGAAGATGGAGCAGGTAAAACTAGCTTAATAGGAAAAATTCAAGGAATAGAGGAATACAAAAAAGGAAGAGGAATGGAGTATCTGTATTTAAACGTGCATGATGAAGATCGAGACGGTAAGTTTCTATTTCTAATAGTATCTTAAACCAATTTGAAAGCAGTGGTTCGGTAGTGTGATGTTTGGAGTGACAGTGGGATGTCTGTCTTTATCATTTGCAGGAGTCCAGTGTAGGCCATGAGTGATTTGTATCATGAGGAGGTTTCTCAGTGTATTTCTTTTAGTGGATAACGTGAATGAAAAGACTGAAAAGTAAAGACTAGGGGAGCAGTCTTAGCTGCAACATTCTGCACGGATGGTAGGCAGCAGTGCATTCCTCAGGCCAGGAGGCAAAGGTGCTTAGGTTCTTTCCTTGCATCTCAATTACTGGAGCAAGAGTTTATCTTTTTGAACGCACAGAGAAATCTCTGGTTTGGTGGTATCAGGACCTGCAGGACTAGGTATCGTGTATTGATGGGTAGGAAAATGTGCACAATGCTAAGGATGTTTTAAAAAGAAATCAGCAACAATAGACAGACACAAGCATTTGAAGGAAGGAGAAGTGGCAGCTGTGTTTCAACTGGCTTGTGTTAGGTTACGGCTAGAAGGTAAAAAAGGTGGTTAAGATCCAGATCCCAAATACCTGCAGTTACGGAATGATGCTTATATGTGGGGGAACAAGGGAAGGGGTATGATCAGGCAGTGTAGGTGTGATGAATTATCTAGAGGCAAGACTTAGAGGGAGTGGGGAGTGAATAAGGACATACTGGGAGCTGTGGGGGGAAATGGGAACTCTTCTCTATACCGTAAGAACAACTGTAGATGGAATGAGAACCAGAAGAGGTTGGGCTCTCTTTTTCTGAAACCACCTGCTTTCCTGACTTCTGTGTCTGGCTGTTGGTCTCAAAGGTGATTTGACCAGGGTTAAGAGGGTTGGGAGTTTGATCCAAGTGTCTTCCTCAAAACTTCTGTAACAAGTACTAAACACTTACCTGAAGGCAAAATGTAATTATATTAAACTATCTAATTTTGAGTCACCAGCTCTTCATTTACTGCAGAAGTGTCTCTGAATATTGGAGTATGGTGCTTTAGGGGAAAAAAAGCAGTTGGATGGTCTGTTTGTTTAGTGATTGTCCTTTTGCAAATCTGAAGAACAACTGGCTTGCCTGCTAAGTCCACCTAAGTCATTAAACTCGCAGTTCTGCTCCAGCTTTCTGAATGGCCAAGGTCCATTCTGTTCTTTAAGGGTTATAGGCTTATCGCATTGGAGTTTTGAAGGGGGTATGGCAGTCACCCAATTACTCCCGTTCTAAGTTGCATCTTGAAGAAAACATTTTCGCCTCTCTAAAATGGTGACTGTTAATTTTGGAACTGTTGAGTATTATCTCTGGATTCTCACTTTCAGGTAATGTATTTAAGATCTTCAGTTATCAGCCATTAATCATCAGGGTTCAGTAGAGGAGCGGGGGTCCTCCGCTGTGTTACGTATGTTCGGTTGGTTGATAAAACATGACGTCTGCTTTCTGCCTTGGATTTTACATGTCTGAAGAAGCTTTCGTAGCCATTATATAGTGAACTCTTACTCAAGGAAGTCTCAAAGTGGTTTTCTTTTTTTTTTTTGTAGACCAAACAAGATGTAATGTGTGGATTTTGGATGGTGACCTGTATCACAAAGGTCTTCTTAAGTTTGCGATGGAAGCAAGCTCTCTAAAGGACACTCTAATTATGTTGGTAGTAGACATGTCTAGGCCTTGGACTGCACTGGATTCTTTACAAAAATGGGCAAGTGTTGTAAGAGAACATATTGACAAGTTAAAAATTCCTCCTGAAGAAATGAAAGAAATGGAACAAAAGTGTGAGTATTCTGCCAATACACAGGAATCCATTTAAATCAAATATGCTTAATGCCTTTTGCCTCATTTAATCTCGCTTTTGCAGTCATCCTCATTCTTTGGAAATGTTAATTAAGATTAGGAGTCATCAAGTAAGTCAAGCTTTAGATAATTTCAAGTAGCTTTATGAAAAATACTAGTATTTCTAACACAAGTACCTTAATGGGGAGGGGGGAAGCTTTCAGAATGAGCACAGAGGGTTGAATGTACAATCTTGTTTCTTACAGCTTTTTTTCTAGATAAGATTCTCCAAGTGAAAAAACTTGTTGGCTTTCAATTGCTTATTTATTTATTTTAAAGGCAAATCACTGCATCAGCTTCTTAACTGTTTCTGTAATTAGTCTAGAGAATCTGGGACCTGTTCCCTGCCTACCAAAAGTGTATATGTGGAAAGGATTCATGACAGCATGGTAAATGTCTGGGCCTTTTCTACTTGAAGAGTTTTATGATAATTATTATCGACACTGATGCAGCGGGATATGATATAGCTCTATCTGTGTCTTGTCTTTTTAGTTTTAAATGTGCAGAGCACAAAGATTGGGCTGGATTCCTTAAACTATCTGACTGAAGTCACTGATATCACAGCTCCATATTATTATTGGGTAGCCACTGTATTTCCCTTGTAGTACTAAAACATGAGTCTTTCTCCTGTTCATCTCTCGGTGAATTACTACAGGGAAGAGCATTTGAGAGAGCTGTTTGTTAAGATCAAATTGCACAATTAAACTTCATTTATAAGTCTGAAGTTGTTCTTTGGAACTGGTACTTTTTTAAGCAACTGACTGCCAGATTGCTGAAGAGCTTTTTAAGAAATGCAGGTTGTAGCCATGCTGTGATAAAGTAGCCTCGAAGGCGACCCTTGTAGATAATCTGGGATGGGAGCAGGGGAGGCTGGTTGGTTGGTTTATTCTTTTGAGAGGGATCCTTCTGAGGGAAGTAGCATCTTTGAGAATTGTCCCTTAGTACTGGGCATTGGTGAGGCTGCACCTCGACTACTGTGTTCAGTGTTGGGCCCCTCGCTGCAAGAAAGACACTGAGGGGCTGGAGCGTGTCCAGAGAAGGGAACGGAGCTGGGGAAGGGTCTGGAGCACAAGTCCCGTGAGGAGCAGCTGAGGGAGCTGGGGGTGTTCAGCCTGGAGGAGGCTGAGGGCAGACCTGATCGCTCTCGGCAGCTGCCTGCCCTGATCGCTCTCTGCAGCTCCCTGAAAGGAGTGTGCAGAGAGGTGGGGGTTGGTCTCTTTTCCCAAGTGACAAGTGATAGGACAAGAGGAAACAGCCTCAAGTTGGGTCAGGGGAGGTTGAGATTGGGTATTAGGTAAAACTTCTTCACCAAAAGGGCTGCCAGGCACAGGAATAGGCTGCCCTGGGAGGTGGTGGAGTCACCATCCCGGGAGGTATTTAAGAGACATGTGGGTGTGGTACCCAGGGACATGGTTTAGTGGTGGACTTGGCAGGGTTAGGTTAATGGTTGGACCTGATGATTTAAAGGTCTTTTCCAACCTACAAGATTTTCTGTCTTCCACAACAAGATATTGTTTAGGAGGGAGGAGCTGAACTCTTCTGGGTGTGGTTTTTGTTTTGGTTGTGTTTTCAGGGATGGGAAGGCAGGGTGTTATTAGTGTGTATGTGTATTGAACATACACCCCCAACAGTTTCAAGATATGATTTTACTGGATGAAAGTAGTAAGGACATAATGTCTCTGTTGTCAAAAATGTATAGGCTGATAGTTTTGCTTTTTACTGACTGAACAGAATAGTGGAACTCTACAAAATCCAGAAAGTTTAAATGATGAGTCAAGAAAAACAGCTACTCATTAAAAGTTCCATGTGCTTTCTTCTTCTGTCAGCTGGTCTAATCCTTTTATATACTGATGGTCTGTCTGTGGGGTGTAACAGATGTCCTGGACACAATCCAGACATGACTGGAAGCTGGTTTTGTTTTTAACCTCCTGTGGTGTGGCTTTGTGCGTTGCTAGGCGGGCAGCAGCTTGACGCTGCCGAAAGGAGAAGGGAGGAACCTTGCTTGCCTGACTTTTGGCTACATGGTCCTGCTTAATTCTGCTGGCAGGCTCAGTGCTTCTGAGAGGCTCTTGTGGGCTGGTGAAATTTGCTCACAGGCCTGAAATCTCTTGAGGGTTTTCTGCTGGTGTGCTGCTGTGGTTGTCTTCCAGTGCTAGTGACTTGACTCCACTCAAAGACAGACCATGTGCGGACTGAGACTGGTATGGGAAGGCCTTCGGGGCTGGACAGCAGCTGTGTGTGAAGGGTTGGAATAGCTCCTCCTGTTACCGAATTCAGCTCTGTGATCTCGGAGGGCTTCAGTCAGTTTATTGATGGGTGGTGGTGGATGAACAGAAATCAGGAGAAAGCAGTGAGCACGTGCTGGAGTAGTTAAATGCTCGTGTGCGTGATGCAGCTGAATCATCTTGCTGCCTGGCGATTCCCCCCCTCCCCCCCCGAATGGGGATGTGCTACTCATAGCAAATTAATCAGTGGTTGGGTTTGGTAGAATCCCGTTTCTGCCACGTGAAACGGCATGTGATGTGAAAAGTACAGGCATTTTATGCCTAATATTGCATCCCTGACTGTAGGAATAGTAAGTAACTGCATAATTGGAGGCTTGGGTGTGTGCATGGGAACCTGACAAAGGAGTTACACGTGCAACTTTTATCTTTTTTTCTAATTCTGGTTGTATTCTGACTTACTTCAATATTTAGCAAGGAGTTTATCTGGTCCATTGTAAAAGCATGCCAAATATTTAATATGCTATTAACTAATTAATAACTAATATTTGTGTGTTCTATTCTTTTTGCTTATTACTGCTGGACATTGACTGTACAGAGAGAGAAGTGTGGACCAAGGGGTTTTAGAAACAACCTGGTATGCAGTAGCAGCTAAGCAGTATGCATAAGGCTTAATTCTGTTTATTCTAGCAAACTGTCCAATTTTGCTAAAAGAACACAAGGAAACTACCATCCTTTAGGAAATGCATCAAGCAATAATAGTTAACAGTAACTGCCTGGTGGTTCCACAGTGATAAAGTATAAATGGGTTAATGCTGTCCCTATGGACAGTTTCATCTGACTGTGTTCTGGCTGCTGCTAAAGCCGATCTCAAACTTACTGCGTACTTACTCTTGTGCTGCACAGAGCAAACAATTAGTCAGCATGTGGTGCACGCTTAGTCTTTTTGATGTAAAGAAGCAGAAGTACTATACAGTCGACAGTACTAGAGATCAATGGCAGTGGAAATTGTTGAAATAATCAAGTAGCTGATCTTTTAATCTAACTTCTTTTACTTTCAGTGATAAGAGACTTCCAGGAATATATAGAACCAGGCGAGGACTTTCCAGCTTCTCCACAGAGAAGAAATACTTCATTACAGGAAGACAAAGATGACAGTGTGATTTTACCCCTGGGTGCAGATACACTAACATGTAACTTAGGCATTCCAGTAGTAGTAGTTTGTACAAAGGTTTGTTTCACATTTTAGGTCTTCTTATATATTTTATTTAAGCAACTCTGTCAATTGTGGACTTGGGGTGGGAAGCATGTCATTCTTGAGTCATTCTGAATTCCTTAGATAAGAATTCTTGGAAAATGTTCGATGTGGAAGGTTGGTTATTTTCTGGAAGTCCTGATTGCATGTAATTTGGGAGTAGTTTTTCCTTTAGTTATGCCAGTTTTCAAGAAATTGAGGAATACCTCAGACCTGGTTGTGCTCACAGAAGTGAGCTAGTCCGTAAGCAACTAGAATTCCCCTTGATCTCCCCAGTTGTTCTTACTCTGCAAATAGCATTTTGGTAGGGTCTTTTGGGTTTTTTGATGTTTCTGATCTTTTTATGAAGATGAACGTGAGGGTTCTAGTTAGTAAGGTGCTCCTCTATTAACCTTCCTCTGTTCTTTGGGTGGTTTTGTGATCTGTTTTGGTTTCTGTTAGATATGTAGCCATATTCTTAGTCTAAAGAAAAAATGGTGCGGTTCTCTTGTGGCTGGTTTGGGGTTTTTGGGTGGTTTTCCCCCCCACCCCAGGCTCTTCAGTTCTCATTGGCATGAAGCATACTGCATCCACAGCCTCTGCTGACCCATAGTGTAGGAATAAACCTTTTGGTGCATATGCTGTTCCTCCACGGGAAGGCTAATGCCCTCATTCGAAAAGCACCTTTATTCTCACCTGCTAGCTCTCTGTTATTCTTCCCCACCTCCCTTGGGGTCTGTGTTTTTCTGCTTCCACATTTCCTGCTTTTGCCTCCCTTTGCAAAGAGCTAACTAGTAATTGGATAAAAAACACTATGTCCTGTAATACCATGGTGCATAAAACCCCAAATTGTGCAGAAAGTGGTGGTGTCATTCAGCAGGTCAGTCCCCAACAGAGTTTGAGTTACTGCATTGGAGGGGGGAGGGCGAGTGAGTGAAAATGGCAAGCAGTTTGAGTCCCAAGTTAATGCTGACCATAGTACACACTCGTGAGGTTACATAATATTTTTAAGAAATTGTTCAGTTATGCTTCTAAACTATCCCAGCAGGCTTTTGTTTTTCTCTGCACCACCCACCCCACTCCATCCCCCTTGCCCAGCTGTGCACTGGTGTAGCAGCACTGCTATTTCAACTGGCAGCTGCGAGTGGCGTATTAATTCCGTGTGTATCTTGACAGTGTGATGCCATCGGTGTTCTGGAAAAAGAGCATGACTACAGGGATGAACACTTCGACTTCATTCAGTCACACATCAGACGGTTTTGCTTACAATGTATCCTTTAACACACCATAAAGATGCTAAAGACTCAATTAAATCTTTGCATTAATTATGACTAGCTTAAAAGAGTATTTGCATCGGTACCAAAGTAGCATGGGAGTCCTCTGCTGCAGCTGGCAGTCTGCTTCAGCTCCCCCTGAGACAACGATGAGTTAAACTTGTCTGGTTTGGTTTGTAGGGTGTTTTTTTGTGGTTTTTCTTGTGGTGGTGGTGGTGTTTTGTTTTGGGGTGGTTTGTTTTTTACAGAGCTGCAAGAGTCTAGCGTGTCCCCTTACCACGAATTTCTGTACTTACTTTCATTTCCAGATTCAGGAGTCAGCCTGCAAATCAGCACATCTTAGCCAACAAGGTCCCTGAAATAATAACAAGATAATTCATTTAAGTATGATCTTGCTTCAGATGCACGAGGCATGTTTTTCTTTTTGACCCAAATATGCAGCCTTTTTGCTGTAATTCCACAGGATGAGGTGACGAGGGAAAGAAGGAAGTGTGAATTGCTGCAGAAAGATCCACTGGCTTTTCTTGTGTTGGTGCAGAGACAGTGCACATGAGCTGTCGCTGTGCTATTACTATTTTAAAACTCTTTTTTTGAAGAAGTGTATAAAATGCCGTCTAGTGTTGTTTAGCCAGCTGGACATGCTGTGATCTCATTTTTAGATGCCAGTAATATGCCTACATTGTGTTATCATCACTTGTGTGGTGGTGAAGGGAAATTTGTGTTATCATCACTTGTGTGGTGGTGAAGGGAAATTTAAATGCTCTTGGAGAGACAGCAGTTAACAGATGGAAAAATTACTTCAAGAACCCGATACCTCTGAGTACCAAGATAGCAGTTCCTCAAAGGGCTTCCAAGGCCTAATTTTTCAAAATAGAATTATAGGTAATTGTACTGAGTCTTACGGATGGAGGAAGAATAGGAAAGATTAGTAGGAATTAGCCTCTGTGATTGTATATGCCACGTACAGCTTGGAATTCTATTCCAAACTTCACTGAATGGGAACTGGATCCCATTATATAACTTTCTTCTAGAATTTGAATTGCATGAACATAGAAATAAATTAGGGGATTTGGCAGTTTTACAATCCCAAAGTAAAAATTACTCAAAAGTTCCCTGGCTGCTTTTATTACCCCTGTGCCTAAGCAGTGTTAATTCGATACTGAGCCGTGCTGGAGTAGTAAGCACTCTGGTCGTTCAGTAACTGATACGCAGCACAACCCATTTGCCTTCATATTTTGTCTGGAAGCTGGTGATTGTGTAACGTAAGCGCTTGCTCCCTCAATTGAAAAACCCAGGTGAGGAAGTAAAACAATCTTTGGCATTTTTAAAGCTACTAATGTTAGTGGTGTAGTGTCTGTGTTGCAGGGTGGGATAGTGACAAGAGACAAGGATACGGCATGAAAATTTTTGTTCATTAAAAGCAGAAGAGGGTTTTCAGGGCAGCACAGTGAAACCGCTGGTACTGTGGGCTTTGGAAGTGAGAAGAGGTGGGACTTGACTCGAAAAGCAATAGCCAAGTTGGCTTAAAACAAATGCAGAAGGCAAGATGAAAGTTTCTAAATAGCTTATTTCAAAAATTAAGTGTTGGAAGTTGTTTGACCTCTTTAATTTTGTATTCCCTGTGTAAATTCTACAAATTGGATAGCCTTTAAACTGACAAAAAAGGGTCACTTCAGTATCTCTTGCTAACTAGTCAACGGAGTTTTCTTTAACGAGTTTTTTCAGATGGGGCAGCACTTATTTACACTTCAGTAAAGGAGAACAAAAACGTTGATTTAGTGTATAAATATATAGTCCAGAAGTTGTATGGATTTCCTTTCAATGTTCCAGCTGTTGTTGTGGAAAAAGATGCTGTATTTATGTAAGTTACCCGCGTGACTACGTGTGTGTGCAACTGCAAAATGTGTTTGTGTAAGAGTGCAAAACTGCACTTGCAGCCTTTTGCTTGTGCTTTTCAAAGTTCTATTTAACGTCCTCGTGAGCTGGAGTTTGGTGAGTGCCAGTGGATTGAGACTGTAAATACTCACTGCCCCAAGGAAGTGTTGAACCCAGAGATTTTGCTGTCTTTCTGTTAAGGTGAACCAGTCTCTGGTTGTACTAGTCAGTGACTAGCTTGCGCAGCGGAACGGGAGCTGTGACGGCTTCCCTGGGACTGCACGCAAGAATAACCTGAAGGAGCAATAGAATTTAAAGCCAAATAATCCTTTATCTAGTCCTGCAGGTTGGGATAATGACAAGAAGATAGGGATATTGCACGAGAACTTTCAGACACTAAAAGCAGAAGACAGTTTTGAAGATATCATAACAAAACCACCAGTCAGAAAGGTAAATTGAGATATTTTGGCATTCAGCTTCTTCCCTATTTATTTACCTGTCAGGTTTTTGACTGTTTCTTTTTCTTTGAGACTTTGCTTCCAGTTTGTCACAAGTGTGATTAAACCCTGTGGATGTTTTTCTTACTGTGTCTTTTTATTTTATTCTGGCTTTCAAAGAAATGGCTATGTACTTTGTTCTGTGTAGCTCGTCTCCAGCTTACGCTGGGGTTTTTCTGCCACTGTTACGTTGTTCAAGAGTACAGATGTACTTGTTTTCAGTACGTTTGGTATTGAAAAGTCTTCAGTGTCATTTAACTGTTGGTCAGGCTGAGATGGTATTGTTTACAAATGCTCTGTTTTGCTCCGAATTGCTCGTAACTTCATGGTGCCTCCTGTATCTGTTGAAGTCTTTCGAACGAAGGAAGCTTGAGACAGTGTAAAATCAAAAATCGAGATGTGAAAATGGGTTTTACATATATCCAGTATGTTTTCTCTTCACAACTGTTTCACAAAAGGCTTGGGCAGAACTACCTGAAACCACACGTGGGGTTATTGAACACAATGCCAGCAGCAGTGGACCCCGTGCGCACGGACGTTATTGAAAGCAAATATTTCCATGGCTTTTTCTAACAAAGCTAAGAATTTGGAACTTATCATATTTCCAAGTGTGAATTATTTTAGCTGAGAAAGAATCACTTCTGAGATGTCCTTTCTGCAATCTTCAGGGAAAAAATCAAGACATATATAGTAGTAGGTTAAATCATAAGAGTCCAAGGAAAATACGGTTTTTTGCATGCTTATAAACTTCAGACCTGGATTATAAACCTTAATACTGCTATGTGCCATGCTTGTTTTGGCAAAGCTCTTGTGGTGAGCTGATTTGGAGGGAGAGTGCTTGTGTTTTCCTACATGGACCCGGGAACTACGATGTCTCTGTCCAGTTCATATAAAAGTCTGTTGCAGTGCCGGTGCAGGGTAACTTCTGCCATAGTTATCGGTAAAATAAGACCAAGGTTGGGTCTCTGAGTTAACAGAGGCGTGAGTGTGCTGTGGAGTGTGTACATCTGTGAACACTTACAGATCCTGAGATCTACTTTCCTTCTAATTAATTTAGCTTAAACGGAATCGTGAGGTACCAGTCTTAAATGTAGAAGTTGTGGTCTGCAGTCAGCGTGTACTTTACACGTTTAACTCATTGTTGAATGCCTTGATCGTAGTTGGGGGGGTGGGGTGGGGTATAAAAGGGAATACATTTCTTTATTGTAGTCAAAATCGTGTTGATGTTTTTGTATTGCAGTTTGTTCATGAAAAAGAAATCGTAGCAGAGGATGACCAAGTGTTTCTTATGAAGCAGCAGGTAATTTTCTGTCTGTAAAACAGGCAGCCTGTGTTTCACTTGACAACATTCTCAATACAGATTTGGTTTTGTGTTCCTAGTTACTGTAATGGCTAACGCTGCATGGGCTCGTTTGTTTTTTGCAGTCACAGCTGGCGAAACAACCACCTACTGCTGCAGGAAGGCCAGTGGTTAGTACCAAAAATTTTAAATATCATCACATGGAAATGATTCGCTTTCATATATTTAGAGGATTGCTTGTTTTAATTGCCCTATCCAATATTGTTTGATCTCGTTTTTTAAACTACGTAGTGTTTAAAGTCTACATTGTGCTCTAAAATTATGACACTTCTTCACAGCAAATCATGACGACTTGTAATGACAGCAAGGACTGAATGTCATGGCTTTACTCTCCATGTGTTAGATGTACTTAAACAGTTAGTTGACTCCTCTTTCTGCCCTGAATGTGTCAGGGAGCAAACTCTGTTGGCTGAATTGCCTTGGTGAGTTTTAAATTCTAAATTTGGCACTACCTCTCTAGGAACATTAAGACTCTGGCATGAAACTAAGGTCAGATGAAAACTATGACATCACCTGCATTTAAAATACAAATAAAATAACTGAAAGGCCACACAAGTTTAATGGGGAGCATGTGATCATACAAAGGTGGTTTTACCTTTTTAGATGAACTGCAATTTTGCAGAAACATGACGTGTTATCCTTGAAGTAATGAACAATGCTTCTTCTCCTGGGCTGCACTTAATCCCTTCCACAGTATTGGTGTCTTTCCAAGAAACTTGGTGTAGTTCCCCTATGACCTCATCAGTGCAGTTTCCATTACGGTCAGAGGCGCTACTGGGCAACGTGGATTTTCAAGTTTCTCATTTATACGAAATGATAATGTTTCACTAGTGCTTTAGTTGCACCGAAGTTAATATTTGTAAGAATGTTATACAAGTGTAAAACACTTGCACACAGCCATCAAAATCTAATCCTGTGTCATTTGAGTTGCGTGGGATACTGCGTAGTCTAAACAAAATAAATTAGGAGCTGAGAGAACGTAACGCCTCATATTATGTGCTCTTAGGCTGCATCGTTTAGTTCTGTAGAAGGCTGACTAGTTCAGCTTTGGAATTTTTTTAATTTTGGGGTTTTTTCCCCCCATAGGATGCCTCTCCAAGAGTTCCTGGAGGATCTCCTAGGACACCAAATCGATCTGTAACATCAAATGTGGCCAGCGTTACACCTATCCCTACTGGGTCAAAAAAAATTGATCCCAATATGAAAGGTACCTTTTCTTCTGAGGGCACAAATACAGTGGGGGAAGTAAAATAGCTGCTTTGTGTGCTTTC
>NW_010260693.1:0-7514 GCF_000690775.1 Eurypyga helias
CCTGCCTCTCCCGGCAGGGAGCCCGCGCGCCGTCTGCGGGTGGTGGGGGCAGCACCCCGGGAGGAGCACAGCCCGTGCTGTGCTGGATGGGGCGGGGAGGGGGGAAGGTCACTCGCTGCCCCATCTCTGACATGGATTATAGCAGCTGGAGGGACTCTTGAGAGGGATAGAGAGGATGCGGAGATCGCGAGAGGCTTTTTCTTCAGTTACTTCCGAGGCATCTGAGGTTGACACCCTGGCGTACCTTCTGTTAGGTGTCCCGGCGACAAGAGAACCCAGCTGGGCTTCTGGAATAAAGAGGAGAAAACCATCCCTTCCCGAAAGGTTGATACTCCCTCTTTAGACCTCCTTGAGATGCAGCAATACAAGCTATCTAGCTTTTTTATTTTTAAACGTCATCAAACTGCTAGAGAAGATGAAGCGTTATACCCTGTACACTATTCCAGCATTGTACTCCGAGGTATATTCTGGCAGTTCTTTGTACCTGCTTCAATGGCCAGCGACCCGTATTTGTAAGATCAAGTCAAGGAGTTCTGAAGTTCAGGGCATCCACGGAGCACCCTCAGTTTGAGTTTTATCTCTGTTTTCCTTGTCTAATATCTGTTCCAAAACATGGAATTTAAGTCACTTTCAGACTGAAAATATTTCACTTCTGAGGCTTGGTATTTAGTATGCACAGTTTTCCAGAAAGACAAAAGCAGAATCTATCGACGAAGCAAGATCATGCTGCTTAGATATTTTAAACAATAGAGATTTAAATCGCTATGATTAATTAGAAAGTTGACTGCTCCAACGACACAATCAGTTCCTTTGTCTTTGGATGGGATTTTAAATGCTGAACATTAGTCATCAGTCATGTGAGGATTTAAACAAGCACTTAGCTTTATGCAATTTGAGTGATTACTTCTATTCAAGTGAATAGTACTGTGCAGATCATGTAAGATTTAGCACATCTCAAACCCCAATTGTGCAAAGCTTTAGCATGTGACCCAAAAAGTGATTTTTTTTTTTTTTTTAAGGCTGTTTCTTAAGGAGCAGTATTTATACAGTCACACATGTCTATCATCCACTCTTTACCCATCATCAGGGCAAGGGCAATGATCGCCAGCTTGTTGGCTGGTTTCAGTCAGTTTTCACAGAAGAATGGAAATTTCAAAAGCAATTTTGCTTGCACATGTTTGGTGAAAATAGGTGACTGTGTCTAAGAGAGAGGTTTTACTTGCATAATGAAAGCAGCTCCAGGAGCTGAAATATTAGAGATTACAACACTTTATTTAAGTGGAAAAGAGAAAAGAGAATACCTAATTAACCCACTTACAGAGAGGTTCAAATAAGCGTAATGATCAAACGAAAGGTGAGCCATTAGTAACTGTTTTGCTTTCTGTACACTAACAATATCCCTACTTAGTTTTATTGAGAACAGAATACATTAAAATGGCAATACATCTCTGATTTCAAAAAGAATAACACAGTAAGAATCTCCAAGCACCACTTACAACTCTTATCTTCAGTTCCTTTTTATTTGTAAAATAATTGCACCTGTGGAATGTGCACTTCTTTGGCAGCCTTTGGGGTTTTTAACCTTAGTTTGCACCAGTGTCAAGAGTTACACACCGTGCAAGACAGTGAATAATCAGGCCCAGAGAAATTAAGGCATATCTGCTAGTAAACCACCCTTACCAGAAAGGGCATTTCAAGAGAAAGCTGGCAGGTTTGAACTCATCTTGATAGGGCATTTTTGTTACTTCCCAACGGGAGGACAAATACATGGATCTGACTCCAGTCAAAGTCCCTGATTTCACAGTGATTTTGTATTGTAGTAACAGATGATCTCTTGTGTATCTTTGTACCAACAAGTATCTTACAACTACGAAATCTTTTACACGGATGTTGAGTGAGGTATTAAGGGATTGAGCGTCTCTGACTGCCTGACCTCCTCCACTGAAGCTGCTTTGACCTCATTTCAGGCTGTGGTGTGAGATGCTGCCGTGACCTACTCTCCTCCCGCAGACCAGGCAGATGCGCTGCTGCTGTCAGTTTGCTGCAAACAGCTGGGGTATGGCAGCAGGGTGTAGGTTATAGGGTAACACCTCCAGCTACGTCTCCAGTTGTTTCCTCGCTTTGCAACAGGTTCACAAGGTTGTGTAGGTAACATGGCTCCGTGGGGAGGAGGGCAGGAAGGGAAGGGCAGGAGATGGGCTGAGGTGGACTAAGTGGAGTCAGTGAGCTGGGCTGACCAGAGCAGAGCAGCATCATATCTGTTCATTTGGACATTTGCCAGTGTGGAGCATATGGAAAACCGCAGTACAAAGCCTGGGGGTCAGTCCGCTCCCCACCAATACTGTCAGGCTGATGTAGTGCAACCAGTGAATTTTAAATGTTTACTTTTTGTTACTTGAATGCTAACAGAAATTTTATTTGGTTTGCCTATGCAAGAGTCAAATCTATTGAAGATTTTTGCCATTTATGTGTTTGTGTGGGGGTTTGGGTTTTTTTTTTTTTGTTTGTTGTTTGGTTTTGTTTTGGTTTTTTTTTTCCTGGGAGTTTATGTAGTTTGGAGTTTAAAATAGCAAGTGACATGGACTTCCAGGTGGTTGGTTCATGATTGTCATGATGTTGTTTCTCCACTTGGACTTTGTCATCTCCCAAATCAAATTCACATGGGAGTTCAAAAGGTAAACATTCCAAGAGCATGGCATTTTAGGTTCCACTTAACAGAGAAGAATGTAGCTAGCGAAAGGGTAAGGCAACAGTGAGTCAAGGTCAATATGTTAACAACGCCAGCTGTAATGTGACTCTAAATTTCTTCCTATTTAAAAGAGAGAAAATGTTCTCCATGGAAAAATAGTGTGAGAATTAGTGAGATTATCTTCCTCATGTGTTATCTGAAACACTGATAGAAAGATGAGAGCTATGGCAAAATATGGTCAGTTACTCCTCTGTATGTTGTCATGGAAAATTAAAAAATCATTGCAAAAGTGAGGGGACATTTAGAGGAAACATGAAGAAACATTTCTTCTGCACAGTCCATAATCACATTTTAAAAAATCCATGCCTTCTACCAAGATGTCCCAATTTGCCATTGAATTATACATTGGAGGATTTTTTTAGCAGAGTAGATAATTTTAACCAGGGAAAAGATTTGTTTATATGTCATGCATGATAAACAAAGCATATTCCTTGAAGTTTTTACTTCAGACAGCAAAATCATCTCTATATGCTTCACAAGGCTTCTGTTTTGTACAGATTTATACCTTTTGAAAATCAGTGGGTTCCTTCACTGAGAAGTATGAACTATTTCAGGAAAGGAGATACTGACGTGCTTTTTTTTTATGGCTGCTCTTACAATCTGAAAGATCTGGGATACTAGAATGTAGTTCTCATATTACATTTTGCAACTGATGCCTGTTTGATGATAAAGTGTAATTAGCTAATGGATCCCATTATTTTTGATGCTTGCTTTTTGCAGATCGTATTCATCCAGGCAGCAGCTGAACAGTTTTCTAAACTCAATTAGTGCAAGAATGCTGCGACCAATGGAAAAATGTTTGATGCATGCCAGAAAACAAATCTTCCCAGCTCTTGGAAATATGTTCTGAAAACAAATAAAGATCACACAAGATTTTCATATTAATAAATATTTTTTTCCTAAGAAAATATTTAAAATCTAAAGCAAAATTTTTGGTTTAATTATCCTTCTCTAACGAAGCTCTGTAGCAGAAGCTCTGGAACATACGGATATGGATTATCCTGACTGGTGTGAATACTGATTCCCATTTGTAGATTATAAATGTTAATGTCACAGTGAGACTGAAAACACGAGCCAATTTGTGATGTAGAAATTGACACAGTGATAGGAATATTCACGCTGAAATTCATTGTGTGTAAATAATTAGCAGTACAGTAGGCTACTCGGGACTCACGCGTAGCATTGCTACTTGGGAAAAATCACAATTAATGATTGTCTTGACTTTAGTTTTTAATGAATAGGACAGCTTTTTCAGTACAATAAACAAAGAAACACAAAGCCCATCTTGAATCTGAACATACAGACAGATATTAAGGCTCATTGTTTTACTCTGTTACCTGACTTGCTGCTGGAATCTGAAAAATGTTGTGACTTGAATTTACAGCATGCGTCCTATTTACAGTGGCTGGAAATTCGTATTATCAGTTAACATAGTGTAGCTGGAAAGTGATAGAGTATTAAGTGCTCATTTTAGAATCTGGCTGTATATTAAAGGACGAAATCTAAAAATCTAGGACTTAGATTTGGAATATGACTTCATCCATTTTCGACCTCTCTTGTGGTATACCAGGCTTTAGTGAAATTTATTGCCAGTAAATTAGAATTACTCAAACCTCTATTGTACGTCCACAGAAGCTGATCTTAAGTATGTGTGCGTGAGCTCATACACTCACACTTTCCTATGTCAACAGGAATCGAAGTTGTAAGAAGCTGACCGGGCAACAACCCAGTACCCCCAAGCTACACAAATAAGCTCATGAGTAAATAGAACCACGTACATGAAACAATTTATTTTTTTAGAACAGAACGGCATCTCCGTGCTTCCTGCTGTATTTTGCTGCCCCTGGAGGCCGCTTCTTCGTTTAGTTCCCTTTTTTAGAAACTAAACACAGCAGGGTCCAGTGGGATCCAGCTGCCCTCTCTCAACTCTTCTGCAGAGAGAGGAGTTGTCCTGGGTCTTAGCTTCCGCAGGCCTGTTGGGATCCTTTCTACTTCTCTACATTAAAGAAAGCTGGGAAGAGTGGCCATAGACATGCATGCCTACCTTGCACATCTTTGAAGTGCAGGCTTTTGGACCCAGTTGGTTTAGTTATGTTGGGATTACAAATACGATACTGTGCTTCATGATCTGTAGGTCTACATTTCTCTTTAACTCTCCCTTTTGGTGTAACGCATACAGAAAGTTGCCATCTTCTGGGTAGTTGAAAAGGCACGATTATTGTTACTGACTGCAGAAATAGACTATTGGTTATGCACACACTTAATGTGCTGAAACATCAATCGTGGTTTAGAGCAGAAAGAGGTGGATTTCTGTGAAGTTATATTAATCTCCACAGAGGTCATTTCTATTTCTGATTTTGAATCTGTTTGTTGCTTCAAGTGAAACATTTTCCATTGCCTGTGGTAAGAGGGCAGATAAGGCAGAACTATCGGAGCTCGTGAACTGTTGTGTCCTTACTGACCTACCAGAGAACTGAGGCATTTTCTCCAGAAACTGCAACAGTTGAACTCTGAAGGAGAATGAAGCCTTTTGGCAAGGCTTTGTAAGGGTTACGGATGGAAAATCTTGTGTTTATGAAGCAGAGAGAGTGAGCAGAAATGTAGTGTCTGTCCAGCTTGTAGCATTAAGGGAAAATAATAATACATTTTATTCACACAGAGCTGAATACAGCTAGGTTATCTGGGTGCTGCATGCTTCCAGGATTCCTGGAACTGTCGAACCCAGCAGGGTCCCCGTCTGGTGTAGGGTTGACAAAGTGGTAGTTACCTGCTACCAGCTGTAGCTCTTGAACTGAGAGAGAGGACAGTTCTCAGTGCCTTGTTACATGTTAATCACAGATCCATTTTAAAGTAATCCGTCCATCCTCACCTAGCCCTTTGTGCAGAGACAGTGGTGAAGAAGTCGTAGGGTCTGGTAACTCCAAATGGCTCTTTTGTAGTTCTTTCCTCCACTGTTCCCAAGAGAATTTAGCCCGTAATATCTACCCACTAGGAGATCTACATGCAGTTCACAGAAACACAAACACATGCAGTATTACAACACACGTATTAAAATTACATTTTTTTACAAGATCAAAAACAGATAGAAAAAATAAAGTGCTGTGGGAAAGCTTTTACCAAATAAAAATGTCTGTGGAGGCTTGATCATATGTGGGCCTGTGAATAACACTCAGGAGACTATAAACTTTAGACAAACCAGATGGTTAGACAGCAAACCAGATGGTTTTATTTATGCAGACAAAGTTCACATTTAGTGAGGTACTTTGTTCTTCTAGAGAAGGTTTTGCACACAAAATGAAAGAATCATATATGTGTCCTGTGATGATGGACTTGAACATTCATAGAAATGTCTCATCAAGTCGTCCATTGTCCGTTCGACAGAAAAATCATGATAATTACATCACTGGGATACTCGATGGCTGCTCATGTACATGGTGTTTCTCCTTTTTACTGCAGTAGCATCCAAAGGCTTTAGTGAGGATTATGAGCAGCTTTTGTTACGTGTCATAAAATTTCATACGAAGATACAATCCCTGCTCAGAAGAATTTAGACTCTGAGGAGGACAAAACGTAACGTGGGAGTTGACCGATGACACAGGAAAATAAGAGATAGACTATAGACTGTTACCGATGGGTTTCAACTAGGTACTAACTCTCCTTCCCAGTATCTGTGAAGTTAACTACGTTGATCTTCTAGTGCTTTGGTTTCAGTTTTACTGCAAACCCAGAGAGTATGCTTGTCTTAACTATAGACTATATGCATACCAACATTTCCTTCTCTTTTAAAAGCTGCTTCGTCAAAACCTGTCAAAATTTCAATGTCCCTTGAAATGCCCTGTTTTGTGGATTATCATCTGTACTCATTCAGCCATGCATCAGCTGCTTCAAGAAACTGTTGACCTGCCTGGTGGGGGTCAGTTCTTTGACAGAATGGCAAACAATAGGTGGATGCCAGGTATTTCCAACATCTTAGGCTAAAGACCTTACACTAGCCCTGCTGCTTTCACTAGCTTCCAGCAACACAGCAGTCATAGCAGCATATCATCTATAATGTCTTAACACAACTCTTTTTTGAGTGTTTATGCCATAATTTCACAGGAGATGTTGACCTTTTTTTTTTTTTTCCCCTGATGGTGCTACCTATAGCTTCTTGCTGACCTTAGAAAAAAGTATTTCTGGAAAGCGTATTTCCACAGTCTTAACGTAGGTGTGGCATAGTGATACATATATTGTGATTAGCAGATCAAGCAGCAAAAGAAACTGCTTTGGTGACTTTCTTAATGCATTTTAAAAAACTCAGGTGCATGAACTTTTATCATCCATTTCTTATGAAGAATTGCACCTAAATTGTAACCACCTCTACAACAGAGATCCATTCTGGACTCTATTCCAGAATCTAATTCTCTAATCCTATTCCATTCCATCCAAATTTCAGCTTTATAAAAGTGTTCTTTAATGGCTGTGACTACTCAGTAGAGCTATGGAGATTCAGAAAATACAGAGCAGATAAAAGATTTCACTGGTAGCAGAAGTGTCAGATTGATCTAAACGTTAGAAAGAGCACCTCTTGATTTTTCCTGGAAGTAGTATCTTTCCAAAATAAGTATCATGGAAATGATGACAATAGCATTGCATCTATGAACGACAAGGAAAATATTTATTTTTTAAAATCAAAATGGCTTATTTAATTCTATGGCAATCAAATCAAGGAAAAAGTACAATATCTCAGTACGAGAAAAAACTGAGTTGGGGGGAAAAAAAAAAA
>NW_010260693.1:7562-23669 GCF_000690775.1 Eurypyga helias
CATTTCAAACTGTAAAAGAAATGAAGTAGCATTTTCCTCTAGTTACTGAATACAGACTTTGAATGGACACTGGAGAAATAAAGCCTTGCCAAAGCTGGACACCTCTCACAGGGTGAGGTACGCATGCTTTGTACATGCCCCTTCATGCTCTAACAGGCACCTTGGGTGTTGACTTCTGTAGGTCAGATGTTGCTTTTGGCTCCATGGGAATCCCTGAGTTTGGCATGTTCTCTTCATGAGGGTTAAAAGTATCATGTGTCAACAACATAGCATCAAACAAAGATATTAGAACTGTGAACAATAATCCTCCTGTAGTGATCATTATTGTACTTCAAATACTGTGTTACACCTTCAATCCTGTGTTCAGTTTGGGCCTCTCACTACAAGACATTGAGGTGGTGGAGCGTGTCCAGAGAAGGGCAGCGGAGCTGGGGAAGGGTCTGGAGCACATGTCCTGTGAGGAGTGACTGAGGGAGCTGGGTTGTTTACCCTGGAGAAGAAGAGGCTAAGGGGAGACCTTATCACTGTCTACAACTACCTGAAAGGAGTTGTAGCAAGGTGGATGTTGGTCTCTTCTCCCAGGTGACAAGTGACTTGTCCTAGGTGACAAGTGACAGGACAAGAGGAAACAGCCTCAATTTGCACCAGGGACTGTTTAGATCCGACATTAAGAAAAAATTCTTCACTGAAAGGGCTTATCAGGCATTGGAACGGGCTGCTGAGGGAAGTGGTTGACTCACCTTCCCTGGAGGGATTTAAAAGCCGTGTGGATGAGGTGCCTAGGGACAAAGTTCAGTGGTGGACTTGGCAGTGCTGAGTTAATGGTTGGACTGGACTTGATGATCTTAAGGGTCTTTTCCAACTTAAAACATTCTATGAAATGAACCCCAGGTTTCAGAACTGTTTGAAATGTATATGGCATTTAGGTGCCTAACTCCCAAAGGAATTCAAAACCTCTGCCTTTAAGTAATTTAGGAGTCATGAGTTCTGTTTGCAGGATGACATGTATTCATAGTCTATATCTAATTTAAAGTTAATTAGATTAGAGTTTTTAAAGTATCTCTAACATTTGAAAACAAGACTTCTGTTCATTATCACTGGAAGCCTTTGGAACATTTATTTTCAATCTAGCATGCTCTCTGTATTGAGAGGACTATCCCTCTCTGCTCTAGCAGATCCGTTATTTGGTAGGGGCTGAAAACGAACAGGTCAAACAATCTCACAGACAGGCCAGGGTTGTGCTTGGGACAGATAGAGCAGCATTTTAAGGACTGGAAGAATGTATTCCATTGGATTTAAAGACAGTCTGAACTGTTACTGTTATATAAACACTTTTCCTTTTTTTTTTTTTTTAAGATTGGAGTTAAAAGCTCTTCAAGTCTGTTTATTGTGCATTCTGGATAGTCATTCATTTAAGAGTTAAAGTATTTTGAAAAAAGCCCCATATAAACTCTACCATGTAATTCCGTGCCATGGTCAGTGACATTTCAGATAGATAAGCCATCAATGTAACCTTTCACAGTCATACATCATCCAAAATCAGTTTAATGATAGTTATGTATTTTTGCGACATATGGAGCTGATATAAATATTTTTTTAATCCATAGCATCATATTTCAAAACTGTTGCAGTTTGATTTTAATGCATTTGGTGTTTATACCTTTTTAATTAAAATAACAGAACACTTGAGATTTTCTATATTGTATTAATTTTTAAAATATTGTTCATATAGTTCACATGTTAGAGAAATAATTTTCATTATGCTTCAATAAAATATTAAAATGTGATATAGTGATTTATCATTTTGAACATAATTTTTTACCGTTAGTTGTATCACACCTGAGTTTGACAGCATATTTGCCTTTCAACAGCACAAACAGTCAAACCATCATTTGTGGAAAAAGAAAAAAAAAAGACCGTCTGGTCTCTGTGTGATCTCAGCCTGTGCATGCATGAATTTCCCCTATGCAATTATCAAATCCTCTGAATGCAAAGACTTCAACAAACCATCCAATAGTTCTATCTGGACATGCACAGGACCCTTGCCTCCAGCAACAGAAGCTGCACAGCTCCCATCAGTTTTCCTCATTTGATTTTATATCAGTGCAGTTATTGATTGCTTGCAAAATGTGGCCATTTGGAAACCGTAGCAACTGAAATCTTGCTTTATATAAAGCAGTGTCAGTGCAAACTTCTCTGCTTAGAGTTTGCAACTCACATTTTATCTAAAGTCTCTAGGTTCCTGTTAATGTCTGCATGTTTGGATTTCAAATTGAGTTGGCCTATGTCCCTAAGTAACAACGTGACAACCCTTCAATAGGTAGCTCTGGTCTGAGCAATGTAACTCTGCTCTAAAGAATATATGTAGTTATTTTCCTGAACATCCAGAAGTAACAACCACTTTATGGGCTGTTCTGAGAATGAGAAAGCAATCTTGAAACGCACTTTCCTGCTGCTGTTCCTGCATTGGCTCTCCAGATGAAAGACTGGGCAGAGGGTTTAGGTCAGGCAGAGTGTTTACACTCTTTACAGCGCCAGCTCAAACCGGTGGAACTACACTATAAGGACCAACTGCTGATTTCACATGTGACTTTTGCATAACTACCTAGTGATCAGACCTCCAGCCCTTCTAATCTGAGCTGGATTTGAAATCAGTTCAAAGTGACCTTTGCAACTTCTGCCCTCTGGGGTCCTGTAGAAATGCTTGTTACTGGAGGTCTTTTGAAACACAACTAAAATCTACAGTAGGATGTTTTTTTCAGTCAATGGTCTATTCGTCTCTTTCCCACCCCAAAAATGTATTCCTTCCATCTCTCCCCTCCCTGCTAATTCATTCATCCTTTATCCCTTTGTCTCTCTACTTGGTCAGAGAATTGTGACAAGCCTGGAACAGACTCCGTGCTGATCTACGTGCGTGTGGGTGGTGGGGGATGGGGAGGAGAAAGACAGGCTACCGCACAGCCCTGTGCGGCTGTGAGTGCCCCTGGGACATGGAAGGGGAGATCACACCAGGTTGCTGTCACTGCCAGCTCCTTTGGGGGGTGAATGCTAAAGCTGCCTTAGCTTTTCCATCACCCCCAAAGCGAGAATCGCACTTCAAGCCCCATCATTACATTGTGGACAAGCTAAACTGAGTGTGTTTGCACTAACTCAAATTAGTCTCTACTAATCCTTACTAAAGAACAACTAGAAATCAACTGATTTATGTTAGCCTCACTAACTCAAAAATAATGCTTGAAAAAATATTGTGATAAACTGTGCGGATTCAAAAAACAATGCTTTTTGGGCTGTCTTTGTCTGGGTGCAGGAGGAGCGGGGCTGCTCCTCGAGGTGGGATGAGCTGGGAGCTGAGGGTGACCCCGGTGTAAGCATTGCCTCATCAAAGGGGCACCATCCCCCGGGGGCTGGTAATGGGGTCCATTTCCCAATTTTTTATTATTTTGGTTTCCAAGCATAGCTTGCTTTCTGCTTTGTCTGTTTCCATGAAAATCCTGCAAGCCCTGGATATGACCCACTTATCAAGAGAAATGCCGCCTTAAATTGTTGGTGGTTTAGTATAAAAATATTGTGAATCGATTAAGGTTTTGTGAGCTTTGCTCCTTTTGAACTCTCCCATGGCTCTGCTGGTAGCTGCCGCTGACAGTTGGAGAAGCCCTGCTCTAGCCGACAGTTTGTGTTGTCATCAAACTGCGTTGTTAAAGAAAAGAATATTAACCTGGAAGTAATCAGGCAGCTTTCTTGAACACGAAGCCACTTCTACTGAGATGCCTGCTGGCATTTAGGAAACTGCAGTATTTATCTGCAGTGAAATTGTCTCTAGAGTCCGCCGCCACCCTAAAACATTTGCTGTTCTCCTCTCCTTAGGCACGTGCATCCGGTGTCACCCCACAACCGAGAGGCTTGAAAAGAAACAGGAACCCGCAAACGGGGGGCAGGGGGAGAAAAGCTGTGGGGCTGCTGAAGGGACCTGGTAAAGGATGAGAAGGCAGTGAGAGGCAGAGCTGCAGGCTCAGCTGGTCAGAGCCCTCACTTAATGCTGCCTTCACCAGACTCCACTCCCCTTCGAGTTTAGACTCCTCCATCTGCAAATCATCATTGATGCCTATATGCTTCCCTCCCTTTCTCCATTATTCCTTCTCCAAAGGCTGTTTCTGCTGCCCTGGGAGAGCGGCAGAAAGCCCCAGGTGCTCTGTGTTTCCCCCTCCATCTCACAGCCCTGACAGGGCCCTGGCTGTGCCAGATGTACTTCCACACGCCTGGCTCCCTCTGCCACCTTGTGAAGAGAACAGGAGGGATTAGGGTTCTCGCTCATAGCTTGTTCCACAACACTGAAACACATCCCTTCCTGGACCAGCTACATCCACCTCTGTATTTCGGTTACTTTAGCCTGCGTAGTTCAAGTTTGTCTGACCAAAAAAAAAAAAAAAAAGCCACCTCCACTAGTTTGTTCGATCTGCTTTGTGGCACTCCAGCAATGCAAAGCAACTGTAAAGCCTGCTTAATTGGGCAATTCAACTTTATGACTGCTCTGCATCCCCAAAGCGGTAAAAGGCAGCCAGAATGCATCGGGAAATCTCACCCATCAGTTGGAAGACCTAAGGATGCACAAACACCTCTTCAAGCCAGTCCCTGGCCTATGCAGAGAGGTGAAGCCTCATCCCTGGCCCAGGCACAGGATGTCTGGCAGACAAGCATACACAGAGTTTAGGAAGAATTTACCACTGCAGGAACCCTTCTTCTTTAATATGTACTTTTAATTGTTGATAATGCAAGTCCACTGAAGAGAATGGTGCTTGAGGCATAAAACCTGGATCTTGATCGTGTCAAACCCGTAGGCTGTGTGTGAGCAGAATCTCCCCTGAAATCTTTGCTGGTGTTTTTAGGATCAAATCTTACTTTTCAGGGGCACCCCTGATGTAAAATTTTGTCTTTGCTTCTAGTAACCCGTTCAGAAATAGAAGAATAACTTTACTGCTAGCAGTCTCATCACCATTTTGTTAGTCTTTCTTGGAGACTGTTGCAATCACTAGCATTGTTAGTGAAAAAATGAAAATAACAGAAGTAGTGTGAGCACAGGAGGCAGATCCAAGAGCAATGCTGATCCAGGCCTGTGCTCTGAGACTGCTTCTGGCACCCCAGGTGACCTTGAACTGAAGTCCTAGGTCTGAGCACTACCTCCTTGGGGAAAGCTGAGCTCTGCATTTGAAGCCTGCATTTTAAACCTACCCCTTCAAATGCTTTCTGTAAATATCTGCTGGTATTTGCTTGAAACGCCTCTTCTGGAAGCGAGGTGTTAAATATGCCAGGAAGGGGTTAATTGGGTCTGGCTGTTTCATAAAGGCAGGCATTTTGTTATTCCCTAAGGAAATGGGAGCTACTTTCTAGAGAAAGAAGGGACATGGGCTGTGCATGGTTCTGAACTACCCACAGAAAGGCTCAAGATTAATTATGTAGAGATGGCAACTGAAATACAAAGTCATTGCTAATATCCTTGTCAGTGAAAACCGTCTCTAGGAAGAAGAGTTTTTATTTTAAAGCAGGAAGATTTAGTTTAAGATTATGTAAGTAAAGCACCCACACAAAACCTGTTATTCCTTTTTCTCACTCCATGCACATTAAAAAATATACTTATTCTGTTACAAAGGACTTGTTTTGCACTTAGTCGTAGCAGTGCAAGTAGCTGGGAAATGTCCCTTTTAGGTTTTGTGGCTGCCTAGTTACCACAGCTTCTTGCTATCCAAATAGACTCGCTCTGTCAGGGCTGTGAGATGGGGAGAGATAAACACAGGGAGCAATTGTGGCTTCCTGCCACCAGCCCTGCTCAGAAAGCAATAGCAGATGAACCGTTTCTGCAGTGGCAGTGGGAAGCTGTGGCCTCACAGGAATAGGGCAACTGAAAAACACAACCGAATATCGCGGGAGCAGGATAAGTAGTGTCAAATAGTGTGCTCTCTTCTAGTTCCACTTCGCTTGTGCAATAGGTTTGAGGCAGCCGTTACTCTGCCAGGAAATAGTCTGTCTAGATAGGCATAGAAACTATCAAGTTTGTGGTGAGGCAGCGGGATGCTCTATAAGCAAAACTTACTGTGGTGGCAGCCAAATTAAAAATTATGTAATACAGTCATTTATCAGCTGTGATGGTTGCATCAGTGTTGCCTGAAAGTAACCGTCAGGTGTTGAGTTTTGTCGCCTCACCATGCATTTTCCTTGTTTATTCAATTTTGGAAACTGTGACTAGAAAGGACAAAGAGAAAATTAGCTGAGGGGAGAGATAAATAAGAGAAATTAACCAAAAGCTATAAAGTCAAAATTAGAGAAGCACCAGCAGTGCGAAAGAGATGAGATCCAAAATGAACAGCTCTCGAGCAAACCAGCCTTTCCCTTCACTTCACTGGGATGCAGAGCAGGCAGTTTTCCCATCACAAACAGCAGGATTCATTTCTGCTATCATAGGGCTTTGTATCAGGAGTTTAATCATAACCTCTTTTGCAGAGAGAGGGAAAAAACCATCATCTGTTTGTTGGGTTTTTAACTTTGAGCGAGCTTGCATGGGGTGCAGTTAACTGGGGCTAACAGTAGCTCAGCCCAACCACGTTTCATGCTAAAGGAAAGTTCCACAATGCTGTGGGTGGCAGAGTATTTCTGGGAGGCACACTTCACTGCGGACCTTGCTTGCATTACTTCCTGAAATAGAGATTGACTGATGTGATATATTTTTATTTTTCTTCGTCCTTTTTCTCAAACCACACGCTGCACTCACATGCTGTTTGCAGAGTTAAAATTTGAAGAGAAGACCATAGATGTTCAAACCAAGGTGCACTGTATTTTCATGTGAGCTCTCCCTGACTTTTCAATTTTTTTTCCTGTTTCTCTGACGTGTCAGAATGGAAACTCTGCTAACGGACTAAATAAAAAGGGAATGGCTTTATTGAATTATATTCCTTGTGATATTTATCATCATTTTAATTCACTTTACTTTGGGCTGTCCTCAAGTTGTGCATTCTTAATGTGCTGCAGATTTCTGAGTTGACAGCGGGTAACTGTGTAGAGCCAAGAGCTGATCAGGGTGCACTTGGAGTTTTAACTCACAGGAAAGTGTAGGAGGTAGTTTAGATTTTAAGGGCTTTTTTTTTTCCATGGGAAAAAGATACCTCTTCTCTGTCCCCAGTGCATGGGAGAGATGTGAAAAAAGGGAGGTCTGGCGATTTCCTGCTTTCCTACTTAGCAAACCCATGACAGCAACAGTCAGCGTCCTACCCTTTAGCCTACTATTTACCACTGACTGAGTATTTTTGATGAAATGATTAACAGAAATGGATTTAATTATGATATATTAGGCACTCAGATTCAATCTCTACCAGGACTAGAGAGGAACACAACTCTGGGAAACAGTGTTTCTGCATGACATTGTTTAATCAAAACTCATTTGTTTCATTGGATTAGTCTTGATTATGTTTTTGCTATTCATGTGGACCAAGCGACAGGTTTAGCTTTGAGAACTGAAATTTATTCTTTCGTGTGCTACAACAGTGAAGGATATGGGATGACAATCAAAAGTAAACATAGTTCATTACTCACAAAAGACATCAGCTGAGCTGTGTGAGCACTCTTAACTGTAACGAAAAAAACAAATGTGCTTATTCTGTAGTGGTTTAAATCCTTATATTTAACTTCTTATTTTCAACTCATGTATAGCTAATGAAAGAGATCAGAATCCTATTTCTGACAACAGCTGCTTGAGAGGAAAAAAACAAAAATCAGAAGAAAAGGTGTGGACTAACAATTTTTCTCCTTTTCCTGACCCAAGCAGTGAATAGCTAGCAGCTGGCTCTTCTTCCAACTTAAACTGCACACGGATTATCCTGTTTAATAGGCAACTTTGGACCTACAGTCCATTAATTTCTCTCACCTACTTTTCTTAACTCATCTGTACTTTTAAGTCCAAATTCTGCAGTTTACTTACTTCTTCGTTAAGTAAAAAAAAAAAAAAAAATCCATTAGTTTTCAGTTTGCTGTCTACCATTCGCATTGTATGTCCCTTGTAAGAAAAATGAGTTGTAATTCTATTCACCTTCTTGATCCTAACCATGGTGTTTTGTAGGTCCCCAGGATGTTTTTTTCACGCGCATCTTTCCCAAGGTGAAAAAATTGATCCATGTGGTGTTCTCAGACAGGAGCTGGCCAGGATCTGTTGCTCACCTCTAAGACCTTTCTACCACTGCTGACCCAAACTGATCACAGCATTCACATTTGGAGTGTGGTGGCACAGTCACCTTTTCTAATTTTATTTGGCTCTTGCCAAATTATAGGTGAATATCTGCTAGGTATTTTTTAGATTACCTTCAGAGGTACATGCGTCTCCCTGTGTCTTGAAGTGGAAGCTTGTCTTCCAGGCATGGTTTTGTATTGTATTCTGATGCCTAGGTCACTAATCTTATATTGGCCACTCGGAAATCAGTACGTAGTCAGAGTATGGAATAGTGATCTTCAGTTTGGGAACTTAACAGCAGAAAACAAGTTTTCATTAAAAATTAACCTTCTTTAAGTCTTTTGCTCCTCTGCTCAATAATGCTGTCATTTCCACAAAGGCTATGGGACATTGGAAAAAATAACAAGTAGGCTATGATATTTATTAATTAAAACTATAACCTTAAACTTAGCAATTATGGTCTTTTATGTCAGCACTGAGGCATGATATTAAAATCCTTAATTTAACGTAGTGAAAATACCAGGTCTGTAACAAGGCATACTAAGCTGCACTCCCGTTTTCTCCTGCTTGGTGATGGTCCTCATTGATCCCTACTTAGCTACTGCCTATAAAAAGAAAATCCGAAAGAGCAGCACCTGCGAAGGCCAAAGAAGGACTCTTTAGAAACTCCTGTTCAAATATGCCAGCAAGAAGTGGAGGGAAGCTACTGTAGCACTAGCACAGGAATTTCTAAGAGGTAAGGAAGGCTGGCCACAGCCATTTAAGGGCTTTGGAAAAGGCATGATTTTACTTCTTCAGTATTGATTGGATCTGAAAGATCCTGTTTTCCTTCTTCTCCTGCATGTTTCCTACAGATCAGATGGATGTCTGTTTATACTGAAAGGAAGTTTTGCCCCTACCTTAGCTGTCTATTCTGCAGAGTAACAGCTGCTAAAGAAAAACATACATTTCTTCCTGCTCTGCTTCGTAATCATTGATGGGATCTGTCTTATTCCAATTAAAATGATAAATCATGGAGCCATGGCAAATTTCTCATGCTTTAATACAGCCTCGCTTGAGACAGTCATGTTCAGTTTGTTGTGTTGTGCGGAGGCTCGTTGCTCAATACCTCTCAGATTAAATGAAAGCTCCTTTTGTCTGGGAGCAGGAGCTGGAATGCCAACACAGGGCATTGCCACTACACACAGCTCCCCTTGCTGCCCTGCGGAATAGGTGCCGGGCTGCTCAGCCACCGGCCTCCCTCTCCGTTGATCAACAGATCAAGACATGTTGAACTAAGCACGCTTCTCGGACGCTTCATCGCTCCAGGATTTCTGAGCTAAATCCTTATCAACCTGGTATTTTGCCATTTATATATACTGTATCTCTCTCTAGTGATGGACACAACAGTTTTGTGGGGCAACCTAGGACCATATTTTGCCTCATCTTTGCCCAGAATGGTGCAAGTTCCATTTGCAAAATATTCCACAAATAAACAAGGAAAAATCTGGAAATACTTAACATTGTCATTGCACATCCACAGATGCATGCAGTTTATGTCATAGGAACAATTTTTGGTTCTGCTAATTTTTTTTTCATTTCAAAGATCATTTGACAAAATACAAAAGTACTGACAGTTTCACTTTCACCAAAATAGTGATTTTGAAAATCATGGTTTTGCACATAGAAACATTCACCCCAATTTTACTCAGAGCTTTGGGGATGTCAGTCCACATTTTCCTTGTAATTCTTCTTTGACTATAAAAAATTAGGAGCAGGAGATAAAAATATTGTTTTTTCTTCTCTTCTAGACATATTTTGAGTTTTTCCACCTTGCTCATGAAGAGAGGACAATAAAGAAGACATAGTAGTCCTCTATTTCCTCCACCTTTTTTTTTTTTTTGTATTTTCCTAGCTCTGAACTATGCTTTTACAGAATTGCACCAATATTTTGGTAATTTTTCATAGTTTTGTATTAGTTTGGTAAGCTTTTAAACAAGTATGAATTACTCAGAAACACAGTGAAGCTAAAGCTAATGCTGAGACATTATTACCTGTGTTTTAGAGGGATATTTTATACAGTCTACATTTTAAAAGTTCCCAGCACAAGATGGTATTATTAGGAACACCCTCTGTTTCTTATAAAGCCAACAAAATAATAGATGGTAATTGTAAATATAATAGTATTATGAATATAAACAAAAAATTCAAATTATCCTCCCTGATTTTGATTATTGAAACTTAAAATACTGAACATCTTATTTTGCTCCATACTTTCAGTCATAGCTAAAATCCTCCAGCGAGTACAAGAAGTTCTCCACTAGTTTCATTGGAATGTGAGTAAGATCCTCTAGATTTAAATTATACAGTTTTGAAGAGAATCAAAGTTAAAGTGCAAACAACTTCTTTAAATGCTATATGCAGCTTTCATGTTTCCACCAGATTGCTCAATTAGAACACAAGACTTGAGATTTCTGTTCATCTTTATCTTTGAACGGTAAGATTACTGTCCTAAGGGTGACTTACATTTTAAAAGTAAAATAAAAAGAAATTGTTCTATCCTTTTTGTATGCTGGCATGTCAGTGAGCTACTGTGTCAGCACACAAAAGCAAGAGACATGAAGTTTATTTTGATTTCTGAGTGCTTTTACGTTTCTGCATCCAAAGGATGGGAGTGGTAACGAAGTGCTTTAAGTACTTGGAAAAATAATACACCAGGATGAACTATTCAACGAGTTTAGAGATCATGATGGGGACAGCCTGAGCCATTTCTGAAGTTGTAGAGTTCCCTATTTTCTGAAAAGAGGAACAGTATGAGGCAATAGATGCTCAAAAAAAAAAAAAGCAGATTTCACCAACCTTAGAGGGTGATTGGTAAAGCCAGAGGGAAACGAATAAGCTGGGAGACTGGAGGACGGGCGAGCAAGCCACCGCTGTGGAAGGCTTTGTTACCCACCCGGGTGCAGAAGAACACGGAAAACCCCAGCATGGCTGCGACAGTAAGAGCGCAACACACTTAGGGAGGGAAAAAGCAAGACTATGCTATGTAAGGAGTGACAGGAAATCCTCCGGTAGTTGCACGAATAGCAAGAGGAAGACTGAGAAAGCTTTGGTCTGCTGCGCCGAGGGGAGGAGAACTCTAAACAGATGATGCTGAGAAGGCCAAAGTGTTTAATGCCTTCTTGCTGCAGAACTCTCTGCAGAGGACATCTGCTACCAGATGGCTGGCACAAATCACCCAAGTGACAAAGGGCTGGGATAAGGAAAGCACAAGCACTTAAGCAAGTTTAAGATTCCCAAATCAGCCACTGAGAATGTTGCCTGATAAAATTCATCCTGAAGCATTAGACAGAATAATCTTAGATCTTCTGTGGGGGATTAACCTCATTTAAATGTAGCCAACTGAAAGTTCAGCATCCAGTGTGAACTGTTTCTTTATTTTAGGGGTCCCTGAACCCTCCCTGGGGCTTCCCTGACCCTGCCCACAGCACAGGCTCCCCTGGGACCATCAGCCCTGCTCCAGTGACACTGCAGTGGGGCAGGTCTCCAGCTCCCCACAGCCCTGCCCTGCAGGAATACTTAAGCTTCAAAATATATTACCAGGTGGTCTCATTCCCTTTCAGTAAATATGCCTAAATAGGGAAGGGAAATATCCATCAACCCCTGTAACAATGCAGATTAAATCTTTTCCCTTGCATGCTCCAAAGTGTGGACGAACCATTCCAAAATATCTGCATCTGCCACCTGTACGCTCCACATCCTGACCTCCATGCAAAATGACTTTGTTTTCCCAGCGTGCCACTTAAATGAAGGTATTCACTCCACACATATCTGTAATACTTGCTCAGCTCTTACAAACTGCAAGTATTCGGCACCTGGCAGATTGCGTAACCCAGCCCAATGAAAGAGAAATATGGTCAGTAAGTCCTTAACATAACTCTCTCGTCTCTCTTCTTGCCAGCAGCTTGTCTCTCTGCAGTTTCCTTTTACAGGGTGATTTGGAAGTTCCTTTTGAGTAGCTTACATTTTATCTTTGGTTGGACATGAAATAACTCCACAAGCTGTACTGGAGGGAACATGTTGTTCTGCTATCATAGGCACAGCTGCCTGGGCAGAGGAGGTTGTTAACAATGAGGCATCCAGATAAAGTGAGAAGATACCTGAAAAAAATAAAAGAAGTTGCTACCTCATTAGAGAAATCCTATCTTGCAGAACATCTCTTCTGAGAACCCCTTTGGCTAGTGAAATATAAATTGAAAGGACAAACACACAGATGATCCTTTTTAATCAGTTTAATTAAAAGGGAAGGCTAGTATCTACTTTTACTTCCTTTCATTTTAATCAAGCAAAAAATGTAATGTAATTTGTCTGTCACAGGCGGCCAAAATAGTAGAAAAAAACCTGCTGCAGAGTTTTATCAGCTTAATCTTTTTCTTCTGAATGTCATTTGGCATTTGTGCTCAGAACTCATATGGACAAAATCCTTAGAAAAATATTCAAAGGGAGCAGTGCCAGGTTTGGTGGCTGTGTCCCAGTTAAAGTCTCTTTCCTCTTTTAGCTTTGTACTGCGAATGAACAATACCCAAACAAGACTGTCCATCCGCAGAAAGTTTGATTACAGAGGTACCCGACTGCTGTGTCAATAGAGAGGGAACTGTGATTCTTTCTGTTTTTAACGGAAAAGTACCAATGCCTCATCAAATGTACTTCTTGTTCAGCAGATGTGACTGCAATGAAGACTGCAGAAGGACCACTGCAATCCTGATGTCCTGTTACCTCAACTCAGGAAAGGAGCCACTTGCACCCATTCAGGTGCTTCCCAAGTTTTCTGAGTCTGCAGCTAAGTATTTCTGCTAAAGAGGAGCAAGCTGCAAGGATTGAGGATATTTATATTCCTTTAGCTGTTCTAAAGGGACTTCTCTGGCTGCCTCACCACGCTCCTTTCATGCAATTTTAGACTGGCACTCTTTCAGGATCCAGATTGTCACTGCTCAAAATGTGTCTATTCTAGATCCTCTTGCCCTCAGAAGAACTCAAAAGAATGTTTGACTTTTTTTTCAACTGTTGTTCAAAGTTATTGAATACAGATAGGTCTTCTCATTTAGGTAAATTTGAATCCCAAGTGAAATTTGAAGTGACAGTCTATTTGCCTTTGAAACTGTCTCCAGTATGATGATTAGACAACTCTGAGAGAGGGAGAGAGAGCATGTGAGAAAAAAGGGGCTATCTCAGGTCTTGGTTTATTAAGAGAAACAGGTGACTGTGGTGCTGTTAGATAGTCTTTCTGTTGCTAGGGGTTGCCCCAGGAAAAGAGGACAAAGCAACTGCATAGGCTTTCCTCCATTCCAGTGCGTCTTGCTCCTCTCTTTTTGATTATCATCTTTCACTGCTGATCTCCTCGTGTGTACAACCACCTTTTGATTGGGTTTTGGTTTTGGGGGTTTGTTTGTTTGTTTGTTTTTTCTTTGTCTTCTCCCATTTATTTTCTGGGTTTTACTGTACGTATTGAAAGCCTTTAGTACCAGAAGGCAGAGGTCCAGCAGTTGAAGACTGCTTGTGCCTACTGTCTTCATAGAAAAACACCCTGCGAGCAGCTCTGGACAGAGGTGCCTTAGCAGAGTTATATGGGCAGGTTTATCCATCCAAAGTCGGTCTTGCTTAAGAAGGTGGGACAAAAGCACTTTGCAAAATAGCTTGGGTTTACAAAATGTCATAGCCTAGTGCTTCCTTGCCTGCCCTGGTCTAGGGGTGCTGATGATCTTCACTCCTTTCCATGGGGGTTTAGGTTCCTGTCTCTTATTGTGTTTGCATTTGAGTGGCTCTTTCCAGCTCAGAACTGCTGGTTTGCTGCATGGTTCACACCTCACAGAAGGACCTTGCCCCCCATGGGGCTTTGCCATGTCCTAGGAAATGATTAGCACATTGTGGAGTCAGGACCTCTTTGCAGAGTGGTCTGGGAAATGTTTAGCCTCAAGACACATCTTATCAAGCTTGTTATTTGCTCACATCTATAAAATTGCCTATAAAATGTCTACACTCATGTTCATCTAATTTTAGAAGATAATTATAAAGCATTCCTTAGGTTCAGTGTCAAGAATGCAGTATTCAAATCCTTTTGAAGTTAACCTTTCTCCTTCTTGATCTTATACACAATCTTTAAAGGTTGTCCTGTTCACCATGGTGTTACTGAAAACCTTATGTGTTCAAACCAAATTTGTTCACCACTCCAGACCAAAGATTTTATTTTTTAAGTCGAATTCTAACTTTATAAAAGAGGCTACTGAAGAGCAAATTCATAGAAGTCTGCAAAGAAGATGAAATTGCCTTTGAAAAGTTCTGCAATGCTTTTGTAATATGAACTCCAAAAATGTCTGGATTTGCAGGCCACTGGATGTCACTTTTGCTTTACACTTACACAATAAAACCTTGATTTTTAAGGATATTTGCTTTTTATGCATAGATATATTTCTGATGCAGTGTATGTGGTAGTAGAGGATGGCATGTGGCGTCTTTTACTTCTCAATTCCAGACACATCTTTCCAAGGATTACCTATTTCTCTGTGTCGTATCATGGTAACTGGGAACAACAGCAGTAAAACAGCTTGTAAGAAGGTATCCAAAAGCAGGGAAGGTTCTGTGAGAGACCTTGATCCAGGTCCCTTCGTGTGGGGCATTCGATGAGGAATGCATTGGCCTCTCCAATGACATTGGAGGGGACTGTAGTCCCCTACTGAGGCTCAAGTAGGAGGTAGCACAGAAACACTGCCTTAAATATCATTTTAAGGATGCCAGTGATGCAAGATGATGGGCTGTTCTGTTACTTTCTTGTATGTGAATCATATTAATAAAACACAGTCCTAGGAGGAAGCCTTTAAGACCCTGTTGATGGTGAATTCTTCTGCGGCTGAGAAAGAACGCTGAAAAGTAGTTATTACTTTAAAAAAGAAATTATTACTTTAAAATCATTGTATCATGTAACTCCTTTCATGGATATTCATTTTTGTGCTGACAAGACTCTTGCCTGTATTTCCCAGGCAGAAAAATCTGAATGTTAAATTCTAGTAGTCAGCTGTTGAGGTAGAAACTACTTGGGAGAAGGGACCAACTGAAGCATAAGCAAAACTTTTTTTTTACTTGCATAAATAATAAATGCTTGCTGCACCAAAAAGCTAAAGATGCAGAGCAAAGATCTTTTGTGCTAGAAAACCGCAAATCTCACAAGAGCACAGAGGGAAATACACTTCTGGAGATGGATTAATGTGGAAAATTCCCTTCACCCGACCTATAAAACAAGTGCCTCTCACCGAGTATGCCACTGGATAATTCACACGGAGTGAGCCAGTGGGATCTGGACAGATGGTGGTATGGCTGGATCAGGGGCCTTGCTCTCATACCCTGATCCACACGCAGGTTAGGTGGAACAGGCTCAAACTTGCAGGCTAGCAGCGTGCAGGCACCAGGGACACATCTACAGGAAAGCTCATGGGTGGTACCATGCTGCTGCCGAGTCTCCAGCTACCAATGGAGCGAGGACTGCACAAGCTCGGCCTGGATCATCCTCGTGGTTTGTCATAAGGTTACTTTTCTGTGCGTGCAAGGAAGCGTGTTAGTGAAGCTCTCGCCACTTTGTCCCCTCAGCAAAAGGCAGGACCCACAAGCAGGACCAGGCTGCGCTCTGGTATCAGGCTGTGCTGCACCTCGAAACCAGCCCCGGGCAGAGGGGCTGAGCTCATCCGCATGTACGCCAAGCGTAAGGGGCAAACCTTGAGTTTCACATCAGGCTCCTGGAGCAGACCAGGACTTTCTAATGGATTTCAATGACTGTTTCAGAAAGTGGAGGCAACTCATGCAGGGAAATACATACAAAGTTAATTTTTTACTAGATTTATATATTTATTAATTAAAAATATGTTTATATA